>NC_057943.1:11923988-12143988 GCF_018555375.3 Anguilla rostrata | reverse complement strand
GAGAGAGAAGAGAGAGAGAGAGGACGCGAGAAGGGGAGAGAAGAGAGAGAGGGGAGAAAGAGGTGCTGAGTGTGAGAAGAGCTATGAAATGGATTCAGGGGAGGTGTCTGGGGCCCCGGGTACCCAGTCTGTGACGGACACTCCTTGGAAGATGCCCCCCCCACCCACGCCCCCACCATCGATGGCGCCCCGGCCTACGCGGCCGTGACAAACGGCGTGCGTTTGCATTCTAATCGGGGACGAGCGGCGATAATGCCAAGGTCAGAGAGGACGCGACGGTCGGAACCATAACTCTCCCGCCATCCTTCTGACAGTAACAAGGCTACTGTCACGCCGAAGCAGAGAGAGAGAGAGAGAGAGAGAGAGCCCCAGAGCGGCGCACTCTTTACGAGAACGAACATCTTTATCACGCGATTGAGCACCGACACACTGCGCACACTGTCGTTTACGCTCACCGAAACAGTTAAACCGCACTTACCCCACCTGAGACCTCAGCGGACTGGCATTCTCCTTAGAGGGATGCCAAATATCTGATATTTTTCAGCTTACTAATCTCTGTACTGTAACCAGTATAATTACCGTGGTCTCAAATGTCTGCAGCCTGGTTGCTTTACAGACAGGGCCCTGCGTGGGACTACGGTCCCGTCCCCCTGCAGCCGACCGGCTCCCACAGGGGGCATCCCCGCTTTCTCCCTGACACTAATGCATACAAATGAGGCAGAATTTGTGACTGGATGAGTTTGGCAATAACGGTCGTCCTCTACAGTCCTGACGGCAGCAGGAGAGAGTGTGCACTTTTGACCTCCCCCCACTCCCCCCCACCCCACCCTCCACCCCCTTATCTTTGGCGACACACGACCTCCAGAGTGTCCCTGGCCTACCCCTACTCCCACCCCCTTCCCCTCCACATTCATAATGCCTGTGGTTTTTCAAGGAAAAAAGTAAGTCAAATCAGCATCATTTGTCACCAGTGCCCCTTGTTGTTACAGTTAAAGAGCCCCTCCCCCCTCCCATTCTTAGGCGGGAGAAGACAGGTGATACACATAGAGGCATCATTAGAGGGTAATTGACTGAAGAGCAGCGTGCATCCAAGAATCCACTTTCCACAGGAGTCCTCATCACACAGTCCAGAGAGAGAGATACAGAGAGGGAGAGAGGGGGGGAGGGACACCAGACAGAGAGAGAGAGGCAGAGAGAGGGACAAAGACAGAAAGAGGGATAGAGAGACACAGAGAGAAAGGGATAGAGAGAGACAGAGAAACAGACAGACAGAGAGAGAGGGGGATGGAGAGACGGCATGTGAGAGTGCAACAGAAAGAGAGAGAGAGGACAGGTGCCGGAGCGCAGTTAATTGGACTTTGGGGGAAATGCTCCAAACGGTAAACAGAAAAGGCCCGGTTGTGACACGTGTGACACGGGCAGAAGGGCAGGCCGCCAGAGGGGCGGTGGCAGGGCGCCCCAGCACGCTCAGTCCAGGGCCTCATCTACAGGTGCGGTACAGCACACTCACGTTCGTGACCATGATATCCGGGTCCTAGAGAAGAGGACAGCTCTCTGGACCGCTTCCGTGCAACAACGTCCACGCAAAGCCCGTCGCTTGCAACGCGCGTGTTATTTCCCTTGAGATCTCACAGGCTTGGATCAGCCCTTTACAGCCCTGAACCTGGGAAGCAGCGTGATTTATCAGCCTGGTATCAGCATGTTCCAGCCAGGGGACCGATACTGCGTCAGAGGGGTGCAGCAAAGGAGGGGGTGGGAGGAAAAAAAATCTGAAGCTCTTCACGTCCCACCATAATCACTTCCTGGACCGTCAGCCTCCACTGGAGAACTGCGCTCGCTGTGCTTTGAACTCAATGTTCTCAAAGGGATGGAGCATCAGTTACGCAGTTAAGAAGCCCAAGGCCTTCCTCTTCATTCTGGAAGTGTGTTTTTCCCAAAACACGCTGCGCGGTCGGCCCGGTACGTCAGCGTCTGTAATAAGGCCAGGGGACGCATGCCAGCGTGCGATTGGCTGAGCCTGCATTGTTCTCAGCCAGAAACGGGCTCAACGCACTCCGCGCCAGCCTGCCAGCCTTTCCCCCTGCGACGCCGCGCAATCTGCCAGTCAGTCAGTGTGCCCCCCACACCTCAGATGCCACACGTTCACCCCAGTGGGCAAGTGGTCTCCCCGATCGAAGCCAACTTTAACGCCCTTCATCACACATACACCCCCCCTCCCCCAGCAGCCTCTGCCAAGCCCGTATGATTTACCTGGTACCAGTACTGTGCAACTTATGAGGTCTAGACTCTAGAGGATACTACCAGGCAAATGTTTCTATATGTTTGGCTTGTGGCAACGAGTGTAACAGGAAAAGGTGTAAAGGGGGTTGGGGTGGGGGATGAAGTGTTGGTGGGAGATGAAGTGGAGGACGGAGATTATTCGAGTCGTGTGGTGAGGAGGTGGAGGGAGGGCGACAGGGCGCTCCTGCACCTGTTTGAGGGACACCTGCTCATTGTCTGTGCGCTGGAGCAGATTGCCGCAGTTCAGCGCAGTGTCACCGGCGGTGGGGCAGGTGAGCCGCCACCTGCGCCACCACCTGCGGCTGTTCCAAGATCCCCCCACCCCCCAACCCCCACCCACAGCCATTTATCATCCCCACTCCCATCCACTAAACTCACAGGGAAACTCCATGCCAGCACTGGAATACTAATGCTCCTCACCTCCAGTTCCAAGTTTATTCTAAATTTGTGTGAATTCTTTATTTAACCAGGAAGTCCAATTCAGATTTACTCCTCATTTTCAAGAGGGACCTGATAATTATGAGCCCCAGACAAAATGCATACTGATCCCTTTCCAAACCATGTCAATATATTCCTTACTTTAATGAACATTATTTCTTTCTTACAGCGTCCATCCCACGCATGTGGCTTGGCCAGCATTATGACATCAGAGATGACATCAGAGCATCTACATCAAGTCAGTACAGAATGAACCAATTACACCAGTAACTGATTTCTCAAGTATCACCTTTGTTGTTAAAGTGCCTTCACAGTTAATTTCTTTCATGTATAATATTAGCACACAGGAAGGAATAGGAAAAAGAGACACGTCCGCATCATCATAGGAACCTTCACTTGTGTCTGGCTTCCACCCCAGGACTCACGGCGCGGGACCAGCAGACGCAGGCGGCACTTGTTGGCGCACTGGATCTCCTCCTCTTTGATTCGGATCAGCCTCTGCAGTGCCAGGCACCAGTCCTGCCCCACCGTCGTGTTCAGATTCTGCACACACACACACACGCGCGCGCACACACACACACACACACACACACACAGTTAACTGGTTTATTACTTTCCCCACTCTCGCCCTCAGCTAATGTGTTCTGGCACTAAATGGCAGCCATGCATCACTAAGGCGAGCGCTACACTTCCTTGATGGCCGAGCTGAATTCCCCCCACCCCCTCCCCCTCACTCTGAACTTCACAGTATTGAAAAGTGCTACATGCTGCAAATACAGTCAAACCCATCTTCATCATCCCATGCGTCCAGCAATGCTGACACACTTCGAGTGTTACACGCAAGCCGGCTGTAATGTGAGCGGGTAACAGAGGAATGGACAATTATCCTAGAGAGATAGACGCCGAAGCTCTTTCATCGCAGAGAGTCTCCAGGCTGTTGTATGATGATTACCGTACCTCCCTGTATGAATCACCTGCCGCGCGTCGCTGGTTTCTGCTTACTCTCCACAATTCCTCTTCGGCTTTTGTCTGCACTTTTCTTCATCAAACGGAAGTTATGCGTCTTCGCGGTTTGCATGACGACGTTTAGCAGACGGCCTCGTTCGGAGCGACTCACGCAGATTGCATTTTTATGTGCAATCTATTTCATTAAAGGCCGAATCTTTCACGGGGGCGGTTCGCTTCGCTCAAGGGTACGACTGCGGCACTTCGGCTGGGGATCAAACCCAACGGCCTCGGGGCCACGGGCCCGGTTCCCTGCCCGCTACGCTACGCTGGACAGGGCAGCAGGAAGGCACCCTGAAGAGGACCAGGCGCTGAGCAGAGCAGCGGCGGGAGCTCCGGCTGCTTGCTTACCTGGTACGCGCCCTGAAGAGTGCCCATGAGCAGCGTGATCTCCTCCACGACGGACAGGTCATGCTGCAGCTCCTGAAGCTCTTGGTAGAGACGAGGGGGTCCCAGGAACACCTTCCCTGCAACGCACCACACACCTGTGAGCTCACGTCAGCTGACCCCTGTAACGCCACATCTGTGAGCTCAACTGATATACCGTAACCCACTAAACTGCTGTGGGCTCAAGTAATCTACTTCCTGTAACCGACCACACTGCTGTGAGCCGAACTCATTTACTTCCTGTAACTCTGTGAGCTCACTTTTCACTTCACTCACAGTTGCCCACCATACTGCTGTGAGCTCAATTCACCCTATGCTCATACTCCATATCATTTCAGAACTTATTTCTGATTTGGAAAAAAAAAAAAAAAAACTGGCAAATGTTTGGCTATTGAGAGTAGTTTTTTGTTAGCATATGCCCCAGACGTACCATAAAAGCGAATGCAATATTCAGACGAGGGTAAGTAATTTTTCATTGAACTTAAGTAACAAAAAGCTCCCAAGATCCGACTTGCATTTCACTGATGCGAAGTCATTACGGAAAACTTCCGTTCGTCAATACGGCACACCATTAACCATGCTGATCGATGCGTGATGAATTGATCCCCATTGTTTATGGGAGCTGCGGTGTCGGAAACCAATGAGATCAAAATGAAGCCGTTTGAGGGAGAGGCGCCACGTGGCTTTTCCCGAGCAGGTGTCTCATTAAACGCCGAATGCGCCATCGATTCGAGCGGCGGCCCCCTCTCGCTCCCCCGCTCCCGCCGCACGCTCGCCTCATCGGGAATCCATACCGCTGTTGTTTTCTCCGATTTTACTGCCCCCCGCTCCCGGGCGCGGGGATATTAATCGCGTAATTAAATTCTGTCGCTGGACGCGGGCTCTGGGGACCGCTCGGCCCGTCGCCGCCGCCCCCCGAACCGGGGCGAGGAATAACTGTCACGCCGCAGATTCGGGGCGACAGGCGTGACACGACGTGCCCGCCGGCCCGCGGTTCAGTCGAAGGCATCGCCCCGGCCCTCGGGGGGAAAAAAGGAGGCGGGGGGGGGGGTAATCAAAACGTAGCCCAGGCGTCCGCCCGTCATCCCGAACGGGTATCGATGCCGGAGACGGCGCAGCGCGGTTGGTTTTGGAACTACGACTCGGGGTTGCGGTTATTGGCGCTGTTGTTCCATGGTTTCTTTGAAGGCCTAATCAGCCAGCGTACCACAGAAGGAGCACTGCCAGAGGGGTCAGTATTGAGCCCTGATCCAGCAGCGATGCCGCTTCGGGTTTTACCTGCAGCCTGCGGCTCAGCTGCGCATTTCAGCCCATGTCATCCGTCCACAATAAGCAGTGCGAGTAGGGAGAAGGGAGTAGGGTGTCAGATTTAGAGAGTAGGGTGTCAGGAGTAGGGAGTAAGGAGTCAGGTGTAGGGAGTAGGGTGAAGGGTGTAGGAAGTAGAGTGTCAGAAGTAGGGAGTAGGATGTCAGGAGTAGGAAGTACGGTGTCAGGAGTAGGAAGCAGGGTGTCAGGTGTTTTTTAGATTTTTTTTCTTGTTTAAGATTCACAATGTGACTGATGTGACAGGATAAAATGTGTGTGTGTGTGCGCAATGTGTTTTGTTCTTTGAAAGGACATTTTTAATGTACACACATTGCTTATCTAATGGTGTTTATGTAATATGTTAGTCCGTGTAAGGTGCCCTTGTACGGGTCCTTCCTGTGGAACACATTCAGCGAAGCCCTTGTTTAAAGAGCACTCGTGTCAGTTAGCGTTTGATTCATAAACGTCTGAACAGAGAGACGAGGAACGAGTTAAAACCGCACCTCCGCCGTTTTTATTTCCCCCCCCTCCTCCTTCGCTTCCTCGCGCGTACGAGATTAAGAGCGAAGGAACGAGAGGAATCTCTAGAGTTCCCACACGTTCAGCCTATTTCGCCGATAAATTAGGCTGCGCGGCGCGGGCGGATGAAAAATGGGCCTGTTTTAGCCGAGTTGGAGAATATAGGGGGCGATTTGGGCTCAGGGCCCCGCAGAGAGCTACATACACTGCAGGCCTATAAATAGACGGCGGCGTGTGATGGCTCGTCTGTGCAACAGACGGGTCGGGCACATGAGCGGTGGCGGGGGGGGCGGGGGGGACGGGGGGGCGGGGTTAGTTCTGCCTCTGACGCACCAGACTCTGAGAAAGGAAGATTAAAGCGTTTGCCGCCGTTGCGTAACCGGGCGCGGGTTTTTAAATGGGTCATCACATACGCGACGGGGCTCTGCTTCTCCCCGCGCCTTTCGGCTGACACCCGGACCGGCGCGCGCCCCGGCCTCGTCGAGGGCAGCGACCACAACGGCGTCATTAATATTTCAGACCGGCTCGGTTTTAAAGGCCCGCACAGCCGCGGCCCGATAACATTTAGCGTGGCGGATTTCCGCGGCGGGTTTATCGGGCTTTTTACTACGATGCACAAAAAAAAGGTTTTTTTTTTGCCAGGGAGAAGAAAACATGTTTAACTCCCCCCTGATTGGGATCTCCCGATCTAGGCTTTCTAATTGGAAGCCGGGGGTAATCTGAATAATCTCCGCAGATTTATGGTACCTCTCTAAATATGTTTATGGTCCATCAGAGAGTGAAATGAGATTACGGAGAGAGAGCCCGGGTGTTTAAAAACTGCCAGCTCTGACAATTTCTTTTTCGAAAGATAAAGCCCCCTTGAAACCAGTACGCGGGCGGCTCGCGCTCGGACACGTTCCCTGTGTGAAGACACGCTTAACCAAAGCGACCTTTTCCCCATCATCATTCAGTTTAAGTGCAAACGGCATAAAACTATGAACGGGGGTGCCGGCAGGTGGGGATGGGGGGGGGGGGGGGGGGGGGGGGTACATACCTTGGACACCGCAGCTGCTCTGGCGCTTCGATCCAGAGTGCTGGAAAAGGGTGTCCTTACTCTGGGGGTTCTCCTGTCCGACCTCCACCACCTGCACCTGCAGCAAGGGGGCGCTCCACTTCATGGCGTACTTGGGCCCCACAGGAACCAGACTGCTGATGTCAGGGGGCCCCCTGGTGGAGAACGTAAGCACAGCGTTCGGCTCTCCCATATGCTTTCTAATGAAATATCCTGACAGCACATTTTCCCCAGCTGCAATTAGGAAGAAAAATGTGATATGGTCCTATGATTTGTCATGAAAGCAAGCTGAGCATCGGGAGCGTAATTACAACCACTCTGATCGTCTGTATTTGGAGGGAGAACAAGACCACCTGCTGTTTTTTAATAGGTATATTTTTATTAGTGCGCGTCTGTGATCATAAGAATTGCGAACAGTTCCACAATTTGTTTTAAGTGGAGGCATCAGAAGGATCTTATTTTGTGGAATTCAAAGCGATCATTAACTTTCGCAATTAACTTAATAATTAAGCTCTTCTTCAATCAGGAAGCTTCCTCAGATCACCACATCACCCATCTGCTGTTGTTCATTCAACACAGGCTGAAAGCTCGCAAAACTTGGGGGAAAAAAACCAAAAAAAACGTTACCTTTCTTGAGCTAAGATTCGATCAATGCCACTTTCACATGTACTATCTCTGAAGGGGACGAGAAAGGAGAGATGGGTGCGTTTAATGGCAGAGGCACTTGACAGCATCTGTCTTTTGAGAGCAGGGAGTGGCAGCTGTTAAATAAGAGGCTGTGCGGCCCGGTAAGGTCTGAGAGAGAAGAACCTGCAGCTTTCCCTCTGCTCATATTCAGCCCCTTCACATAAGAGCAGGGAGGTCAGAGACATGCAGGGCTGCTGGTTTTGCGGTTTCCTTTCAATCGGTGGCAAATTTAGGCCCCGAAAACAAGGCTAGCGGACGCAATTAAACATTGAACAGTCGAAACAGACCGAGAAGCAGCAGACGCTGGGGTCTGTCGGGGCTGGAATCCAGCCACCCTGCATCAGAGCTCCACACGGCAAGTGGCTGGGGGAGAGGCATGGCTGGTGAACAGGTGTGGCTGGGGGAGAGGTGTGGCAGGTGAACAGGCATGGCTGGTGAACAGGTGTGGCTGGGGGAGAGGCGTGGCTGGTGAACAGGTGTGGCTGGGGGAGAGGTGTGGCAGGTGAACAGGCATGGCTGGTGAACAGGTGTGGCTGGGGGGGACAGCATGCTGTGACATGTGCACATCTGATGTTGGCACAGATGAGCATGTCGTTGAGGAGGAAGACTTTGCGCTCCTTGGATTTGAGGACCTGCCCCTTCTCCCCGTACACAGTCTCAATCAGCGTCTCACACAGAATCAGCTGCTTCTGCTCCGAGTTCAGCAACTGACAGGTACAAATACACATGGAGGGGTTATACCTCACAATATATATGCACACACGCACACACACACACACACACACACACACACGTATACACATGTATATACACATACATATAGACGGATATAAACCCACACAACATAGATATGCAACACTGACGCACAGCTTTTTTTCATGACCAGGTTACTGCTCTGTATTGACAGATAGGGATACATTTCATCTTTAATTTTCATGCATTTCAAAAACCATATTCCCACAGTGAGGAAATTACAATGGCAAACCAAAGGCAATGAATAGGTGATAAAATAAACCTTGTTTTCATTCAAATATGCAATTTCCGTGATCCTCCTGTGATAGTTAAATCTACGCAATCATCCTGAAATATAAATGTGAGCTTTGCATATCCAACTACACTGTCTCACAGGAAATGAATTATTTCAAATACAGAGATTCTGCAACATTCTTTTGTCGATTCAGTTTTTAATATTGTATACACACCCTCTGGTATACAGCCTCTCCGTTTTTGCCACACTGCGTAAATTCAGAGCGCCCTCTAGAGCATGCAGACAGAACTGTCTTCCATTCCATCAAACAACGGCGCAAATAACAGTTATTTAAGCACATTTGGTCCTTTCTCTTCAGCTTTAGCACAGATGAGTGATTTTGTGACTTTGTCCCAGCCAAAACAATAACATCAGCTCTAATGTTAACTCTACTGTCACCACAAAATGTTATCTGGAGAAAAGAGAGCCAGTAAGCGTGCGTCAATGCTCCCTCTCTCTCTCCCCCTCTCTCTCTCAGCACAGTAAATAAATCCTATGTGGGGAGCTGAGGATTGTTAAGCACTTAATCAGCTGAACAGAGGCCCCAAACGACCATCAGACAGAGCACATGCACACATTTCCAGTGAAAACATCCAATTTAGACTTTACTGTATGTAAAGTCTGAATTAGAGTTATCCCCATATGGGTAAGAGTGTTTATTTGTGTGTGTGTGTGTGCGTGTGTGCATGCTGGCGTGTGTGTGTGTGTGTGTGTGCGTGTGCGTGTGCATGCATGCATGTATATGTATGTGCGTGTGTGTATGTGCCTGTGCCTGTATGTAGGTGAGAGTATGTGAATGTGTGTGTCTATGTGTGCAATTTTGTGCACATGCACACAAGAGCAGGTGCAAGCGCGCACGTGTGCATGCGTGTGTGTGTGCGCCTGTGTGCGTAGGTGCGCTTTCAGTGTCACCAGCGCACACGCCTGGGTGCCGCTCTCTCACGGTCAGCGCTCGCGGTCAGCGCTCGTTCGGGCCGGGGGGGGGGCTGCGGTCACCTTGCTCAGGCTACGGTCGCTGACGCTGCGGGCGAGCTGCTGGATCTCGGCCACCTGGTCGGCCACGCGCTTCTGCTCGTTGAGCTTCTCCGCCAGGGTCTCCAGCTCGGTCAGCGCCAGCTGCAGGGGCAGCCGGTCAGGGTGGCCCCGGGGAGTGTTCTTCAGCATGTCCTGATGAGAGGCAGACAGGAAGAGGAATTACCGAGGGCCCGAGAGATATGTACTGCTCATTATCTACTGATGAGGGCTGCCTGTCCTGCTTAGAACTGCCATTTGTCCATCATGGTTATTATTGCAGGTACTCTTTTAAGTTTGCTGGTTTGTTTTGAAATGCGTTTTTTTTTATTTTTAGTTTGTTTTGTTTTGTTTTGTTATGTTCTGGCAATCAAGCCGAACTGAATTAAATTTACATTCACTTGAAATGACAGACGGAGAGAGAAAGAAAAAAAACGATAAAGCAAGAGAAAACGAAAGAGAGCAAAAGATTGAGAAAGAGCAAGCGACAGAGAGAGAGAGCAAGAGAGCGAGAGAGAGAGAGAGTGAGTGCGAAAGCTGAAGCGGCTGAGAGACTTCCCCCATCCACTGTCTGGTGTGAGACAGCAGGATGCCACCATTTCCCCCAGCATGCCCCCGAGGCAGCGCAGTGCATGACTACTCGCTGTGCCCAGCTGTGAAAATTGCAGTCATCGACCTTAGCCAATCACAGAGCTCGCATGCAGACTTTCACTTCCTCATGCGGCACTCTGAGGCAATTCCAGCGTTCTCACACACCCAAGCGCACAGACACACGTGAGCGGCACATGATTTTAATTACTCCATGCGATGGCAAAGAGCGCAGCCTTCTGGGATACGGAACAGAAGGCACCCCCGGCTGGAGCACTGAACCCACACAAACTTCCCTCTAAGCGTTAGCAACCCAGTGTAGTCGGTTTCATAATCACAAGAAAACGCTTTTTTATTTGCACCACTCACTCACTATAGGTTCTTGCCATTAAGCATGGAGAAAGTGTGTGAAATGTATTTGTCTAACCAGTTTATTCCCCTGTGCACGCAGAGAAGCACAAACCATGATGAGGAGCAGAGTTGCTTGCTGACAGTTACACGGAAAGGCAGAACAAAACTGTAGTTTTGCATATGGCTATTAAAGGAATGTTAGACGGCTCTAAATGCTGACGGTGGTGGTTTCATTCAAAGGACGCAATGAGCCCAGTCCTGCGTGTCAGTACTGACTGTAGACTCCGCGAGTCGGTGCTGAAGGTCGCTGGTGATTGGCCGGCGCCTGTGTGTGTCTGTGCTGGCGGTCAGTTGCGTGTCAGTGATGGCCGCGTGCTCTGCGCGTGATGAGTACTGACCTGCAGCAGTAGGATAAACTGAGGGAAGCGCTGAATGGGCTTCACCATCAGGCCGTACAGGGTGATGCGGTCTGTGCTGGACGCCTGCTTCTTCTGAGCACGGCCACATCAGAGGGAACGCGCCGGTCAGGAGGGAAAAAAAGATTCAACAGCACTCATAGCACTTCACCGCAGTCCAATGCACCGTACACAAAGTCTCTAAGCTCCTTTCAGTCCAGCGTCTGTTTTCAAACCTCTATCAAATCACACTAGTGATAACACTTAAGCACACAAAAATGACAGTCATCTCTCAAAATAATCTGGAAGATCATAGGGAAAGGCCCGTTGAGGCGCCGGCTCAATCAGAAAGAGACTGAAAGAGTCGCTGCAGAAGAGATCAGAGAGGTACAGTTATCGTGCTCACCTTAAGAAACTCCAGGAAAGCAGGTTTGGACATGCAGGCCTTTTTGATGAGAGCCATGGCGTTGGTGAAGTTGTTGACGTAGTCGCTGTACACATTCAGCACCATCGACTTGGAGAACTATAGAAAACATGGGGAATCGAGGTAAACACTAACATTTTAAGACAAGGAGGCAAAGAGGGAGGAGTCCGTTTAATGTGCGACCGCATAGATGCACAGGGCTGTAAAATAAAAATGCTAATTCACGCTCAGCATGGAGGGCCTGGGCCCACCTGTCCCACGCGTTCACTGGGGAGCACGAAACCGAAATTTAAAACCAATCACAGCTTAGAGTTCCTCAGCAATTAAAAGCACGTCTGTGATCAATTTGAGGCGGCCTGTTTAGGGGAGATTACGCGGAATCAAGCGTTTTCCGTCTGATTGAGCACCCACAGCTGCCAGCGCCAGCTGACGCCCGAGGTTCGAGGGCGGGAGCCGGACAGATTAACGAACAGCCGACGGGCCGCGGGAGGTAATTAACTCCTGCCTCTCCGCGGCGACCGCCGCGAGCCGCTGGAAACCCCCCAGAGGAGCTGCGTTGGGATGGGGGGGGGGGGGGGAGGGGGGAGGGGGCGGGGGCCATTCACAACACGTGGGACCCTCGGTGATTAATGAGCCGTTATGCAAAAATCAATCAGGGCCCATTCCACTGCCTCAGCCACGGCCAGCGCTGCCTAACCGGGCGGATTCATAATGATCAATGCAATTATACAAGTAATGGGGTCAGTGCAGCCAAACCTGCCCTTTTTAAACCATAAATAATTAGGAGGCCCAAACACAGAAGCCCATTAGAGATGGCTACAACAGCAAACGAGTGCATTAATCCATTAACCCACTTCTTAAGAGTATCACACGCATGTTCTGAGTTAATCTACAAGGGAAGAGAGGGATTCATTGCACCTGTGTCATTTGTATCAGGACTCCCCATCTGATTTGTATGCGAGGTTACTCACTCCGCTTTTCTATGAAAGGCACCCCTGTCACCGCGAGGCTAATGAGAAGATAAATGCTAGCGCTGGGGTGCAGTTGGCCAGAGAGCCGGGCCTTGCTACTACGACATTTACGCAATGCGCAGATTTCCAAATTCAAGACGTCGCAACTTGGCCCCAATTTAAGTCATGATCCATTAATGGGGCTTTATATTTACCAGGAACATTCACTTGTAAATCCCTGGTATTTATCATTTAAATTCAATGAAGCTTAACTTCCTAACACATGGCAAACCTTTAAAAGCTCATTTTGTCTCAAGGTATTTGCACTGTAGGCAAGCCACACACACACCTTCCATTCTGAATACATTACAATCTGCCTACACTTTGACCAGCTATCCTACTGGATACTAATAAGATCACAGATTATATAGTTTCATGAGTGTAAAGCATTACTACACCTTGGATATGCATTTAGAAACCTCCTCATTGCAAGTACAGTGCCCAAAACGTTTAAACCTTCATTTGGCTTTGACCAAAATTCTCACTGTGACAAAATAGGCAATAATAGCTTAAGTATGTAGAGCTTTTCAATCTCAATACATAAAAAATAATAATCTCAAAGAGCGTTACAGCAAAGGATGAACTCAAATATAATCCACCCATGCAAGCCGACACATTTAATATGAAGACGAGGTTAAATAGCAATTACAGAAGACACCCACCATTCCCCAGTGCTATACCAGCATGAGCAACTAAAACAGCGGGACTACATGAGATGACAAGAGCTGCACTCATGACAAAGGCAAAGGATTTTCACTTGCAGAACTTTAGAAAATGCACATTCTTAAGACTTTAAAGAAGACGAAAGGCTCACAGAGGCCACAAACAGGTCCCCGATGGTCTCGGCGCGGTCCCACTCCGCCACGCGAGAGAACAGCGCGATCTGGAACATGGAGTGGCACTGCAGGATCTCCCGCAGGCGGAAGAAGATGGGCCGGATCTTCCTGGGGCTCAGGATGCGAGGCTCCGCCTCCAGCAAAGGCTTCTGGTACTCCTGGGAGTGGGAGGAACAGGAGCTCAGAAGTAAATAAACGCTCACCGGCCAATTCCGAAAGGGCTTTTGGACGATGCGCTAAACCCAGGCTCATTGTGCCGATGAGGTACCATGGCAACGAGCGGCGAGGTTCTGTTATATCCCATTTAGGCCTATGAATCCTCCCCCCTTATTACCCCAGTAATTGGGTAAATCAATCTGTGGAGGCTGTTCACCTCCCTCCGCTGGGGCGTATTCAATAATCACAGCTTTAATGGACAGGAAGTGAAGGTGTGAATTTAAGCAGCTCATATCCTATACCAGGATAAATACACGCTACCACCTTCATCCCCTCTTCAACAAAATGTGACAAAACTGACAGAGCAAAAAAAACAAACTGTGAAATAAAAAATACAGTTCATTATTACACATGTATGTGTATTACGCCTTTAAAACAGAACAAATATTTGAAGATGTTTTTTCTTTTAGCACCATGGGTTTAATTTCCTATAAATTTCAAAACCAGACATAAGTAAAAACAATTTCAAATCTGAATACTTGTTTGTTTTTCCACATCCGTGCTGCATCTGGCACATTCCCCTGACACATGTACTTCTGAATTATACAGAAGCGTGACTTTAAACTTCTCAACAAATGCATAATCAGTACTGAAAGTGTAGAAACAAAAATTCACCAAGGAATAATTTTTCCGCTACAAACAAACAAAACTGAAGAGAGATGAACAGTTTTTCTTTTTTAATAAAATGTTTTTTTTTTTGTTACATTAGCCATCTAAAGCCAATGGATTATAGACAAAACATCCAGCCATGCGCATGCTACAAAGAAGCTATCTCCAAGACCCATTTGGAATCTAGTCAGCAACATTTTTTTTTTTTTTTTTTTACTATTATCATTTTGTTTTTGGTTTTGTATATTGTTTGCCAGCCCTGAAATGTTGCATCCTGAAAGGCTGTAGAAATGCAAAACAAGTTAGCACCTTTCATTTCTGGCAGGATTAGAACAATATTCAAAAGGAATAATCATGTTCAGCAACAAAAGCTGCCGCAACATAAATCTAGACTTAAAAACACGGCAGGGATTTCTCAGCATGAAAAAATGACACTGATACAGTGGATCCCCTTCCTTTTCATGCCCATATCTTTCCATCTCTAAAGAGAGATAACAAATATTGCTTCATTCACCACTCACAGCAGGTTCAAAAGAAAAATGACTGGACTATATCCCGTTCAGAGTACCTGCTCTCTGAAGATTAAGCTGTAAATGATACGGAAATAGCAGATAAAAGCAGGCTGGCTTGCTCCCAGTTCCATCTTTGATACTGTTTGTCAGATATTGCCATCATTTTTTGGCT
This sequence comes from Anguilla rostrata, assembly GCF_018555375.3. Classification (NCBI taxonomy): domain Eukaryota; kingdom Metazoa; phylum Chordata; class Actinopteri; order Anguilliformes; family Anguillidae; genus Anguilla; species Anguilla rostrata. Next base: position 12,129,162 of record NC_057943.1, on the reverse strand, counting down.
GTGGGAAACATTTTTTTTTTTTACATCAGCAGGTAATTTCAGGTCTTTGAAATAATGAATATGAAGATGTGATAACCACATGCACTCACATGGCTTCTGTCGTACTGTGTTCGTGTCCTACACGCAAAATGAATGGAAGAACATTGTTGAGATTTGTAAAGGAATCCTGAACCTGGAGTTCGACTGAATGAGTCGCTGATTACAGGCCAACAATGACACAAGATTGACATGCTTATTGGTATTCATACCTACTGTATGCAGGAGTGTATTTGTTTGAGTATTATTATGAGTGTGTGTGTGAGTGAGTGGGAGTGGAAGTGAGTGAGTGAGTGAGTGAGTGAGTGTGTTTATGTGTGTGTGTGTGCAGTAACTGTACCAGTGGGAGTGGGTGTGAGTGAGTGAGTGAGTGAGTGAGTGTGTAAGTGTGCAGTAACTGTACGAGTGGGTGTGACTGTGAGTGAGTGTGTGTAAGTGTGCAGTAACTGTACGAGCAGGAGTGTGCGTGAGTGTACAGTAACTGTGAGCAGAAGTGTGTGTAAGTGTGCAGTAAGAGCGAGTGGGAGTGGCTGTGAGTGTGCAGTGACTGTGGGAGTGGGTGGGTGCTGAACACGCCTTAATGCCTCACCTGCAGGATCCTCTTCAGGGACTCCAGGTAACTTCGCTCGCTCTGAACGATGGACCCCAGGATGTGCCGTCGGACAACCTGAGGGTCCAGGGCCAAAGCGATCAGACACAGAGAACGCGCACTGCGCAGTGAAACCAGCACAGGGAAACCTGAGGCCTGTTCATCTCAGCCGGTTAAACATAGGTGTGTGTTCGCCGCAGACAAAGAACCATTTTATCTGTCTCTTCCGTGACATAAATTGTGCTGGTGATATGAAACATTTTTTCGCAAGCAGTAATATTTTAAACCTGCTCACTTTCCTGCTGAGTACTATGAAGCATGCCCAGGAAGAAATGTGACTGTTCGATTAACCTTTTCTTTCTTGAGCTGTTAAAGGAATAAATCAGATAGCATAGCATGCTGTCACACCATTTCACATCACATAAAGCAGATACAGAAAGCATCTGCTTATCATACTGGCTTTGTGCTGTAAAGTTTGTGTGGCACCACACTGACAATGACTGACAAGCGGGTGGCACAAAGATGAGCGGTAGGGAAAATGTGCCGTTGAAGAAGAGGACAGAGGGCGCCCACACACACACACACACACCTGCTGGCTGCTCAGTCCCTCCGGCATGGGGGAAAGCTGGGGGGGAGGGTGTTTGTACTCTGACACGTTCACATCCAGATACCCAGCATCATCCTCCGTTTCTTCTGCAGGGTCACAGAGACACAGCCATTCACAAGGTCACCTTCATGGAAAACTCCTGCAGGACCTGTCCCACACTCAAGACCGGACAAAGTCCCTGCTACCCAACTACACTTCCCTCCACCCCTACCTGTTCTCTCTGACAATTATCCACAGCTTCTGGCAACACTGCTCTGAGATGGAGCCCTGTCCATAACCTCAGCAAAGTCTTATTTTTCACTCAATTTAATTCTTAACACAATGTTGTTGTTTTTTTTCCTTCTTCTCTCTCTCCATGGTGAAATGTAGAGTGTTACAGTGATGACGTCTTTTTGCGGGCCAACCCGGACGTTTCTATCCCCATGGATTCCCTCAGCAGTTTCCCCATGCTGTTTTCCCATAGGGATTTCATTTTCTGTCAGAAATAAGGTCTGTGGTTTGCGTATGCCTAAGAGAGTTTCACGTTTTGTTTTACGAGATAAATGACACCCATTTTTATCTCAACCGTGAATTTCGAAGACGTTATTTGCTTTATAAAAGTAAGTCGCTATATTGAAAATACAACGGTTGTCACATACAAGAGGGCTAGTATGGAAACTTGAGTTAATAGCCTTGAAATCCATGGTTGAGATATTAATAGGTGTAATTTATCTCATAGAACAAAATGTGAAACTCTCTTAGGTTCGCGTTTCTGTTCACCACAGACCTTATCAAAAATGCAAACTTACTTCCGGGTTTTAGGACTAAAAACTGTAACACTATTTTGCTGTAACTGCACAATGTAACTGCTAATGCTCTATATAATACCACAGTTATTCATGATTATATTATTAGGAATAATATTTATTCTGATAACAAAAACAATCCCTAATTCTGCGCCAGATTTAACCCTTTTCTCCTGTCATTAAAATGTTCTATTCATTTTCCCCCTCACATCAAAAGGTTTCAGTCATTCCTAAGAGCAAACACCAGCTTGGCTCCATCCAAATTACCTAATAACGTCCAGAGTAAAACAAACTAATGTTTCATTTAGATTTTCTTAATCTAAAATATTTATAATACCTCTTAATTAACAGGGAAAATGTGCTAAAACACCAACATAACATTTAAACGGCCAAGAAAATAATTCAGCATTGTCAAATGTCTAGAGGGTCAAAGTTCAGGTCATCTCTGAGTAGAAAAAACAAAAACAAAAAAGAAACACAGATTCCTGAATTACCTAAGTTGTCCTTTTTGTGCAGGAAGGAGACTTTGCGCATCATGGCTATCTTAGTCTTTTCAATTCCATCTTTAGTCCCGTTTCTGGCTGCCTTCATCAGCTGCTGTACCTGTCATTGGGTAGCAGGGAGAAGTTGGGAGGATGGTATGGAGAGAGCGAGAAACCAATGGATGGAGACAAATAAAGAGAGAGAGAGAGAGAGCATGAGAAAAAAGGGAGGGAGAGAAAAGGGAGGTAGGTCAAGGCACGTCACAGTTTTAAGGGCGCACTTCTGTCCCGAGAGTCCATCAGACGGAAGAGTTTGGTTCGGGAGCAGATTCCCGTGGCATTCCTCTTTAAGGAAGATCCAAGCAGAGAGTCTTCAGCCATTGGATGGGATTAGACTCGTTGGAGTCATTCTGGCTTTCTGCTACAGAGAATGCTCGAACGGACGGGAAGCCTGTGCCAAAGGTATCCGGCCCCGTCTCCACGGGCACTGAGAGCAGACTGTGCCGCTGTCCCCCTTTCTCAGTAAATCCCCGCTCAAACTGGGCGGATTTCTGTCCGCAGTAATTCAGTAGAATTTAATGTGCGACTCCAAGAACCACAATAATTCATTCCGAAATACTTGGCAATGTCTCTTGCGCTACTTTCTCCAGTTATTTATGTCTTAAATGAGAATATTAATGTGTCCTCAATTTCTGCTTTGGAGGAAACGCAAGAAGCACTATTTCTATAAGTGGCTTTGAGGCATTAAGGCAGTTTTCAAACGGAAATTTCTGATCTGAGAAACATGACAGTTTATTTCACATCAGCAACATTATTTATAGAAATGTGGTCAATTCAGAAGGTCCTGTCATTGGTCCTGAATACGTGACCAGCAGAGGATGGTCTCCGCCTCACTGACTGTGTGCCTACTGAGATTTCTTACCACTGGGGAGCTTTCTCCCGCTACTGAGTGTATTTTTTTCCCCACTGGGGATTTTAAAAACTATTTTTACCTCACTTGCTGTTTTTTTTTTTAGGGGGATTCAGGCTTGGGTTTTCCCAAAATTCATATTTCCTGTTTTTCTGTCTTCCTGTAAAGCACCTTTGAGACAGTGTCTCTGTGAGGAACTGAACTGAATGCATAGTCAGGCTGCCTCCTGTAGCACACAGGTCCCGGGTAGGACCACACCAGCCCACCTGCTCTCAGGAGAGGTACCTTGGTGTCATAGCTCTGCCTGATCTGGGTGACGTCACGGCCGCCTAGCCGCATAGCCAGCTCACGCTTGGTCTTGGAGCAACGTTCCTTCAGCCGACGCACGTCTGGAGGGAGCTACGGGCGTTGCCATGGCAGCAGCCCCACAGACAAAAGCAGGAGAGATTGGGGTGGGGTGGGGGTGGGGTGAAGGGACATAGATCAGGTGAGGTGAGCAGCATGTGCATGTGAAGAGATAGAGACAGAGAAAGGAGGCAGAGATGGAGGGAGAGTGGGATAAAAAAAGAGGAAAGTGTCAAGGCAAGACAAGCAAGGCTGGCGTGTTACAGGATTTGTAAAAGAACAACAAGGCAGAGTCTGAAACAGACATTAGATCAGTCATCTACAGGGCAGTGCAAAGAGACTGAGACAGCAAACACTTACAGATGCTTCTGGAAAGAAAGCTTATTGAGTTCAAATAATCTCAGCATGCAGTGCTCCTCAGACAGCTAGGGTTAATGGGGACTAATTATCAAACCACTCATACATGACTCAATTCTTCAGCGTGCTCTATGTATCGAATTGAAATGAACACCGGCCATGGTTCACAATGCTTCTCCCTTTCATATGATAATGTTTTTTTTCCAATGATAGCAAGAGGGAAAGCTTTCAGAAATTTCAGAGATGCTGAGTCAAAATTCCATCAAAGAAAAAACCTGAAAATGGGATGGGAGCAATTGGCTTCATAACAGCAGCATGTGTTAATTGACTATTTGCAAATTTAAGTGTGTGTCAAATGATCAGCGACATCTTTGTTACGGCCAATATCCTGTCAGCTATCAGTACCTGCAAATACTGATCTCACACACTTGTAATTCTGATGGCCTGTGATAATTGGCAAGACGTACTCAAGCTAATAAAAAAGTGGTTCGTTGAGTTCTGCTGTCATCAATAAGGACTGCTTGAAACGGTAGTTAAATCACCTGTGCCTTCAGCTCAGAGACTCAGGAGAATTCTCCCAGGTCTCTGCCAAACTGATGGGACTCAAATATAACGTCAGCTGCTGAGTCAGTTTTTTGCAGAGTTTGGAGAGCAGGAAAACAACATTCTGAAGCCAGTTACTTTAAGTTATTTTAGGAGACACTGCAGATGATTCTCCTTTCCCTTGGATGGACCTTCAAACATCTCAATCATGGTGTAACTTCATGGACAGACTGAATATCAGACTTACTCAAGCTTATAGAACTGACCATGGCATGTATATCAATGTAAACCAAAACGTTTTTGTTTTTAAAAAAACTTCATAATTACTTTACATGCACAAATGATGTGAACAATATAAAAATATAGCATTAAAAAAGAAGATAGCATCCATTACTGAAAATGATCAATCAATCAGGAATAGCATAAAGAAATCATCTAAAAGGAAAGATTCTCAGAACACACTCTAATTCACAACACATAGTCACACAAGGAATCTAAATGTCATAGTATAACATTTCTGTCGCATTTTAGGTCACAGCACAAGGTAAAAGGAGCAAACAATAAGGTAAAAGAATATGAACATTTCAGTTTTAGCCAAACCTTACCAAAACGTCTGCAGGGAACGTGGAGGATCTGACAGCCACCCGAGAGCTAGCGTGTGTCACAACTTACGCGGTCAAGCGCTACAAACTTTTCTAACAGCAGACTATATCACAGTGAAGGGAGACGGGGGGGGGCGGGGCGGGGGGGGAGGGAGGTGACCACAGCGCTAGACAGCGCTACTGCGTGCGCTAACCGGATGTTCCACACTTGCCTCTGGGAGACCCACTGTGCTACACCACCACGGCGCCTCGGACACGGGCCGAGAGCTGAGGCTGCTTCGAGCCGGCCGGGCCACGGAGAGCTGGACCTGGGGCCACGCGGAGGAGAGAGGGGCGTCAGGCGCACGCGCGCTGAGAGAGACCGCGCTGGCTTCCAGCAACTGATGAGGCTGGCTTTGCGGCGGGGAGGGGGAGGGGGAGGGACGTGGCACGCCAGGCTGGGAGAGGGGCACGTGAAGCGGGAAGGGGAAGTACGCCGAGGGGAAGCAGAACCGAAGGGGACTTCTGGCTCTCGGCTGGCTCAAACAGCAATGGCAGCCCTTTCACTGTGTTGAGCGCCAGCTGGGCTGCACACCACTAAGCGAGGCCCTGTTTGATCCTCCCAGCAGCACAATGCCAGTCTGAAAGATTAAGCCATGCCTGCTTGAAAGTGCAATGAAACCACCAATGACTCATCACATTCGTTATGGTTCTTTTACACACAAAACATTAGTTTGCTACTTCCTCTTATTCTATTTTTATCAGTGTAAAGATGTAACGTGATATCATTATGATTGTAATATTACACCTTATGAAATATATAGTCATGGATTGCTAATAGACATGCAACTACATTTTGTTTTACCTGTCATATATATAGTTATATCCTTCCATTATCTATACTAGGACAGGGTCGCAGGGGGTGCAGGAGCCTATCCCAGCATGCATTGGGCGAGAGGCAGGAATACACCCTCGACAGGCCGCCAACCAATCTCAGGGCACACTCGCCATTCACTCACACGCCCATACCTATTAGCAATTTTGAGTCTCCAATTAGCCTACATGTCTTTGGACTGTGGGAGGACACCGGCGTACAGGGAGCAAACCAACGCAGAAACAGGGAGAACATGCAAACCCAACACAGAAAGACCCAGGCCAGGATTTGAACCGATGATCTTCTTACAGTGCTACCTACTGCACCACCGCACCGCCATGTTGAATTATTAAAATCACCATCACAGTGTCCTTTATGGAAGCATTTGCCGATAAACAAACAAAAGCTCCAGAAAGTGGAAGTAACTTGGTATACAACAGAATAGCCGCCCCATATATGTTTATCCTGAATGTAAACCATTTTAAATCGTCATTATTTTTTTGTCTGCCACTAGTCCAAACTGTTAGTAAATGCTGCCCCCTTGTGGAATATATTCAGACTACAGTGTGATGTTCATGAAAGGCCATTGCATCAGCCTTTGAAGATGGATAGATTATAATTTCACTTTGAAGGCCTACAGTTTGCTGCCTTCCTTTAAAAGAGGATGGGCAGCTCCTGGAGGGGTTGTGTGATGAGCTACTTGTAGATTAGACCTGACTAAAACATTTCATATTGACAAGAACATTCTTCAGCTGTAACTTCGGAGCTCATTAATAAATGTATCTAAAATGTCAGATCACACAAAAGATTAGGCTACTTAATCTATTAAGAGTAGAAATTGGCAAGAAATCAATAAACTGACTTTTTTTGCCAATACCTTGTCTTAAGGCCAGACCTGATACTAGGAATAGTAGTATATTAGACATAGTAGATTATCTCTTTATCATTCCTTCTTAACAATATATTTGAGCATCATGGGGATGGGAAGTACTACCCAGTAAGTCCATGAAGCTTTAGAATGCAACAATGTGGTTAATCACAGATCAGTATGGCCTGGTATGTTTTCCCAAAAGCAGCAGTGCCTACATCTTTCATCAGTTTTAAAAGAAACCAGCTGCTTCCCTTTCCCCTGTCAGACTCCGTAAGGAATGCGCAGAACGCCTTGGCTGTTCATGGGCTACTGCAGTGCCACAAGATGATTCCTCTCCTGCACAACATCCTCCCACTCTACCCTTAACACCTCCCTCTCTGTCAGTGGGAGTCTGCAGAGTCAGGCTAGGCAGAACAACCGTTAGTCATAACACACCCATAATTCTGCGCAGGCAGGGCGAAGACGGCATTCGGGGCCTTACCTTGCTGCGTGTGGGAGCTGCTTTGTTCTCTGTATCAGAGTGCTCGTCGTAGCTCTCAAACTCGCTGGAGCTCCAGCCGTTGTCTGCGCCCGCCAGCTCCTCTGTCTTCTGCACATCTTCATATATCAGGTTTTCTGACAGGCAGAGGGGAGAGTGTAACACAACCACTAACACACACACACACACACACAAACGCACACATGTACATGCACAAATACAGACACATGCTCGCATGCACATACAAGCACACACACACACACAAACGCACACATGTACATGCACAAATACAGACACACACACACACTGGCACACACATTGAAGCATATACACACAGACATGTACCAGGGTTTTCAGATTTTTATTTTGTCAAAACAGGACAACATGCACAGCTGGAAGCATAATCATGAACAGGGTCAGCAGCTGTTGGACCTGGGCTGGCTTTCCCCCTTGGAACCAATGTTGGACCGGGGAGTCTTACGCCAGTTCATTAGAAACTAACGCAACATTTCTTCCATCAGTTACTCTGATCGCACATTACACTGTCCAGACCAGTACAAACAATTTGAAAACATTTCGGTCGAAAGCCGGACGTTCTGGCAACCCTGACATATACACATATACATGCACATAGACTAGCATGCACAGTCACCCACAAAAACAAACACACCCAAACCCACCAACGCACATGCTCGCACATAGACGCACACAAACACACACACACACACACATATTCAAGCGCATAAATACACACACACAAACACATACAAACCACACACAAACCACACTGCTGACACATGAAACTCCCAGTGTGTATGCACATGACAACCTGCCTATCAGCCCAGCAGCTTACATTACAGGCATTTAGCAGACGCTCTTATCCAGAGCGACTTACACAACTTTTTACATAGCATTTTACATTGTATCCATTTATACAGCTGGATATATACTGAAGCAATGCAGGTTAAGTACCTTGCTCAAGGGTACAACGGCAGTGTCCTTACCCGGGAATCGAACCTGCGACCTTTCGGTTACAAGCCCAGTTCCTTACCCACTGCGCTACACTCCGTCCAGCACCTGATGTTACGTAGCAATACACACACAGCATATCACCTAAATAAACACACACACACACACATTCTGCAGTGTCACAGTGTCACAACCCGCATATACAACCCAGCAGGGCCCAGCAGTACTGACAGCGCCTGCAGCTACAGACCGGGGTCCGTGGGCTCACCTTCATCAGGGGAGAGGAGGCTCTCGAAGGGCACGTCATCGTAGATCACCTCTGGGCTCTCTGTCTCAGCGGGGGCCTCGGGCTCTGGAGGCGGCTGGCCTGGGAGAGAGAGAGAGGACACGCCCTAAGGCCCTCGCTCCTGCAGACCCAGGTCAGTCCTAACCGTGAAGCACTCCCTCTGAACCCACCGCACCATGGCTATTTCCTGCTGTCCTCTGCAGTCTCTCTCTTTCTCTCCTGTCTGTCTCTCCCATCTCTCTCTCTCTCTCTCTCTCTCTCTCTTGCTGTCTGTCTCTCTCTATCTCTCTCTCTCTATCTCTCTGTGTGTCCCTCCCTATCAATTCAATTCAATTCAATTCGCTTTATAGGCATGCCAAATTTGTACATTTGTATTGCAAAAGCTTGTAAGGTACGGCAATGTATATAAAAAATAAATATCTATCTGTCTATCTGTCTCTCTCTCTCTCTCTATCACTCTCTCCCATCATGTGGAGGCAGAACAGGGGAGGGGGGTGGGGTGCTTCCAAGTGGCAATTTGGTAGTGCACTAGAGTCCGCAGGAGTTGTTTTTCTAGTGTCCCATTGACCAACTTGACATTCCAGAGAGATTTCAGAGTGGTAAACATTCTTCCTCCATGTTTAACACTGTCTCTAAGCTAGGTTTGTGCCTTCAGTTCATATATGAATGATAATCATAATTCAAGCAAACATAATTGATATTGCAAACAAACAAAATTCTATAATTCAATTTAAAATACAATATATATTCCTGTAGGATTCTCGTAACATTAAAAAAATTAAAATGAACTCCAAATAAAAAGCCTTTGAAATCGCTCAGATTATTACACTGAGAATATCGTGTTCCAAAGCATTGAGTCATAATTTACTTTCTTTCATCGGCTCCTCTTAAAGTAAGTGTTAAAGCATCAAGAGTACACTTCAGCAAGGCAATATATGAAAAAGGGAACGAGAAAGAGGAAGCAGGCTGTACTTTGCCTGTCAGTTTATTTTTATTTTATATGTTTCATCTTCATCAACACAAATCTGTTTTTAGCACTTCAGAACAGCAGTGCCAATGGGTTATGTGCAGAACGTTGCATCATGACCCTTCAGCTCTCCACACTTATTGATGAGACTGAGAGAATTCTGGAGCCTCATTGGTGGAACTGCCATGTGCTGTCAATCAATATCCTTTATCACACAACAAAGGAGGCTCATCAGACCAAGTGAACCACTGATGTGCATCCTTAATGACACGTTATTAACATTATTAGAAATCACACTCACATTACCATCTAATAGAGGGGATTAAGTGTACAAAGATCTTCCATTTCCTAGTTGATTGATCCTACAGGTAAAGGGACAAGCGTAAGCATTAAGGTGGGTGCCTGATGAGATATATGTGGCTGTCTTCATAAAGCACTAATTTGAAAAATTGATTGTATGACATTTTTATGCAGACTACAAAGTATTCAAAAAATTCAACTGTGCTAACATGATTTATTGGGCCTCATTCACAAAATGTGTACAATCACATTTGATCGTGAACTGTGTATAAGAAATGTGCTAAGAACTGTGTGTTTCCAAGCACATTTCAGCTTTCATCTTTTTTTTCTAACATGTATCTGTCCATGTCTTTTTCCTTATGCTAATCACATGAACAGGATTGTGCATAAAATTTACAAACGGTCAGCATTCATCATCACATACATCGGAAATATGCACAAAAACAAAGGTCTGCACATGGGTCATGAATCCCATATTGGTTTTTCACAGCAACCTTTTTTAGAACAAATGTAAGAATCATTTAATAAACGTTTTGTTAATTAGGCCCATTGAGAATATTATTATTATTATTATTATTATTATTATTATTATTATTATTATTATTATTATGTTATCCAATTAAATAAGCTGATTGAAAATGTAGATGACTTATTCATGTGAAGGTCATTCTGTTTAATTTTTCTCAAGAGCTGGGCAGCCATACATTCTTGTGGCGAATGTAAAACCAATTTTTGCGCATATTATTAAGATGTATACAATGCACAGAGCAGAAGTCCATTCCTGGGAGGAGAGCTTTGCTGTGGTAGAGACACAGCACAGGCACAGTACAAAGGAAGCACAGCGCTAGTCTTCTGGGAGGGCGCAAACACAATCTACAAAATCACATCGCAAACATCACCAATGTGCCCAAAGGGGATAAGAACTCTGAATGGACACCAGAGACCATGAGACCATGCATGCAACTTGTTTCCAGAACTATCCAGCTAACTCAAGCATGCCCACTCTGCTTGTCTGTTACAATGCCCCGGTAGATATTCCATGAACAATGAAAACCCAGAGCAAGTGTTTGGTTGGACATGCTGACCTTTTATGAATCAGCCTGCTAAAGGTGTTTAACATGGGCTGGTCTCAATAATAATAATAAACGGCCTTCCCAGTGTTAATTTCTAGGCTGAAAGACTACATATACAGTAATCCCAAGCCAATTAGATCTATTGTCAGTGTTAAGAAAAAAAAAACTATTAAAAAAATTCACTCTCAGTTAGAAAAAAACTATTTATTCCATTAAAAAAAAGTTTAAAAAAAAGTAAAATAAATAAAAATAATTATAATTTAGTCAGCTTTTTGAACCACCTTTATCGGTTGTTGAGTTATAAGACATTTACATCTAAAGGCAGACCTTCAGACCTTCAAACTGGGTTTATTGATCAACTCTGCAATGTTTTTCTGATGTCGGAATGACGCACTTGGAACATTCCGGCATGATAATTCATTTGCGGCCCTTTCGTATGTAGGTGATGCTGCCTCCATTGATTGTGGGTAAGATGGATTGACCCTGGAAGTATCCCAGGAAGAACTTCCACTAAAGCCCATTAAACAGCTGGTGGTGAATTGTGCAATGTGTAAAAAAAGAAGATTAAAAACTGCCATGAAATATTTTTGCACGACGCCAGATATTTGACATAGATACGGCAGCACCGATCCCCCTTTTAACTAGAAGCAGTGCGCAGCAGCCTTTTTTTTAGTGGAGTACACACATACTGTATCACTGTTGGCTCAGAGAACAATTTAAACCTGCAGGAATTATTCTTGAACTGCAAAACTGCAGCTAATCCAGGAAGGCATAGCAGTCCAACAAAAACACTGTTCAGCACTGGATAGATATAAACAGGAAATATTTTCAATACCTATCTCATGAATTGAGGCCATAGGAACACTTCACTGAGGCCTCAAAACAACTGCAAACCCCCCACTCCCCCCCAAAAAAAAAAACATGAATAAAGGTGCTGTATCATGAAAGAGCAGCAGCAGATATGTATTCCTTTGTCCAGGCATATCCCTGATTGTGTTCACTGCCCCTACTGTTATCTTACTTTCTTATTTGCTGCTTCTTGCTGACTTCGTCCTTTTCAGACTTTGACCAAAGCTGCCCACCGCGCCCCCCACCCCCGGCTAGGTGCATAAGTAATTGTTTACGGCTGCAGGAACTTTAAATTGCTGGACCGCGCCGTGTCTAGCCGGGATTTCTGCTCCGTAATCAAGATCGATGGCGGTCGCCTCTGCCGGAGCGAGGGGCTGGGGGTCCCACATCCAGCCCGTAATCAACTCTGTGCTCCTCAAGGTCTCCAGGACACCACTTACTGCCGCTGGAGCCACGGGGTCAGACAGAGGAGACCACGTCCTCAGCCCCAGTCAATAAGCCTGCTGCTATTGTAGCGGGGGGAGGAGTCGTAAGTGTTCGTTTCCATAGCGGCTAGATTCTGCAAAAAAGGCCTCTGTGCCTCAGCTGTCACCTTGGTGATGCTTTTGTTTTGGGGTGGGGTGGGGGGGGGGGTGGTACGGGGCGAGGTTGGGGTACTCTAGCCACGGCTGCTGTAGACATCAAAGACGTAAATAGCACTGCCTGGGAACTGAACACACAGCACAGTTCCCTAACCACTATGCTACACTGCTACACATACACTGCTCCTAGAATGGCTAAAACTACTATTTACATCCCCAGACTGGCCACTGTGGGGAGCTTGGGGGATGTGTACCTTTGTGCAGGCGAAGGGTGAGTTCTGACACCACACTGTACCATTCCTGGGACCGGGTCAGAGTCTGGGCTGAACAGGCACACAGAACCGCAAACATCGCTACCGCAGAAGGGTCATGAGGAATGAGTGGAGGCGCAGGTTACCCGAAATGTCACGCAGATGTGAGTCAATCTTGTGGAAAGTCTAGATGTAAATTGCAATTCTATGTCATATTACAAAATGCTTCAGCAAGTCCAATTCCAGGTGGGCACCATAAATAACGTCAAACTTTCCAAAAAGCTCAACTTTCCACATTTTGACCTTGAGGAAGATTGCTCTCTGCACAAAGTCTGCACAATTGATTTTTAAAAAGGTTCAAGAAGTTTTATTTTACGGTCGATAGACTTTATATCACACCACAGTGTGGCACAAGAATGATTACTGGATTGGAACAGACTGACGTCCAAGGCTGCAGACAGATTTATCCATTCAAAGCATACTTTGTCTCTTGCCATTATTGGTTAGAGCAAAATAATATCTCTACCTCACATGTATTTGAGGATTAAAAGTTGAAAGAAGACTTTGAGAGTACCACCCACTGCACCTATGTTACTGTTAGTCATACGTCTCTCAATTATTAAACATGGTGAACTCCAAAATTTTACTGCTGAAAAATTTCACCATTAAATGTGAAAGGATATCAATCAAAGTTGTTACGAAAATGCCTTTTTGTCATGAGGTTTTGTCATGATGGTTTCACCATCTGAATAAGGCATGCACTGTAAACATTTTTGTCAGTAACCAGAATTATGAGACTGTCCTTTAAAAATTAATTTTTGCGAATAATACCCAGCGATCTGTGAATGAATGTTCCCTATCAAAGAGACCGTCGTTTGGATCTGGAGCAAATAATCATTATTTTGCCTGGCCTTTCATGAGGTGAGGCAGCATCTGTGTTTGAGTAGCGATCGTGGTGATTACGTCACCTGTGGGACAGAATCTATCCTCCTGCGGGCTTTACGGTGATTCAGAAATCTAAATAAATTCCACCCAGAACTGATTAAGTAATCAAGGAGCGGACAGCGCACCTTGAGCCGCTCAAACACACCTGTCTGAGCATGTTTGCCGTTGTTTGTTTTAATAAGCGGGGTGTAGCAGCTTTTGGCCATTGCAACACTAAACAGAACTAGGCATGAGATAATGCAACTCTCCTAAGCCAGAAGGTTATTCTCGGGAATGTCATATACTGTGCTCTGCAGTGGCTGTGTGCTGCCGTCAGCAGCAGCATTCAGGCATCAGCTGTGGCATCTGTGCGCACGTACGTGAGCAAATCAAATTATCTGAGCCGTCCGCTGCTCACAAAGAAAATGCACGGTATAGACTGAGCACATTAGGTTCTAGAGGACACAGGAAGAATTTATCATGGCATTTAACGTGCGTTAAATGAGCTGTCTAGCTAACTGCCACCCTATGCATTGATTAAACTGTAGACATGTTAACTGGTGTGCACTGTCCCTTTGAAATAAATAAAATAAATAGATTAATAAAAATGAAACATTCAGGTCAGAGAGGAAATGTTCTTTACCTTCAGAGAGGGTATGAGTCTTCCAGGTAGGGTCTAGTTCTCCTGAAGTGCTTGGTTCTGTGGAGAGGGCCTCTCTGAAACATGACCAAAAACAGCACAGTAGTTATAGAGTCTTCAGGGTGTAGCACTTCCAAATACAAAAAATAAGAAGATCAAAGGAGGGGCAAAGACTGCTTGGGTGCACACACACACACACAAGCATGGACATACACACACACACACACATGCACATACACACACACACACAAACACTCGGTGATGGTAAAAGGCCATTTCAAGAGTACACAACAAAACCAAAAGCAATGTATGCAATATACAGAGGAGGTCAATAACCGTATATTTCAGACTGTTCTTTCAACTAGCATAAAGCTTGCATATAATACATGCAATATGCACAAATTCATACAGAGGTCCTCTTGAAAAAATAATTTTGTCTTCTAAATATGATATATGGAAAGTGGTTTTTGTTACTTTCCATTCTTGAAAGAAGAGCTTTAAGACATTTTTGTTCAAAGGAAATAACTGTGTTTGGTACATATCAGAAAATGTAACCTTTTTTTATGTAGAACAGAATGCATCATCAGGAGTGCTTTTGAATTGAACAGTCTTAATACAGAAGCTATAAAAGGTTCCCACAGTCAAGATGTCATTTACCCAGTTTGAATAAATCCTTGAATTTTGAAAAGGAAATGCCTCACAACTGCATGCTTACATTAAGAGCCATATCTGATAATGCATTCCCTTCTTGACAACTCCTCCACCTCTTCTACTTACAGCTTTGAGAAAATTACCATGCAGAAAATAAAAAAGAACACACTGTCGCCCAAACCATGTACTTCATCCCCAAGTGAACTGACACTTTGAGCGATTAAATATTGGTAACACTTTACTTTTGATGTGGGTTTTGTGGCATTTTATAAATCCTTTATCTTGTACTTGTATTAATGTGTGCATACTCATGAAGATTGCTACTCCCCCTTCTATTTTCCATAACATGCTAGGCTTTATACAATGCTACATAACCCCCATCTAAAGTAAAGCATCACCAAAATATTGATGCCACAGAATGCACTAATTATGATGCATATGACCCTGTGGTAGTAGTCTTGAGAGTCTATGACATACTCTACCTGTCTGTTCTTTTACACTTATGACCTTTATGTCTATTTTACAAAATAACAAAGAAGTTCTCACTTCAGTCATTTAATTGATAGCTAAGCAAACAAAAGTCCTATTTCATATTTTGAGGTTAAGTAGAAGGACAGGACTATATGAGTAATGACAGTAATTTATGTTCATACCTCCAGTATGAAAAATGGAAAAACATTAAACACTAAAAATCATAAAGCTAGATGTGTGGTAACATAGATGCTACTGCATAGCATCCGAGAATTATTATCTCAAAACAAAGAAAGAAGCACTTAAAGAGGACAAAAAACAAACAAACTTTGCAACAGTTAGTCTCACGGCACACAGTCTCACGGCACACAAGGAAAACAGACTTTGTCAAACAGAATAACCATACCCTTTGACTTCCCATTTTCACTGTTAGAAAACTGTAACAACTAATGAAACTGAAATGTAGAACAGAGTATATTTCAACTGAAATTGTGACAGCAAGGGGATTTTATGCAGGGGAAAAACCCCCAGACTCAGATTTATAATTCTGGCACAAACAACTCCTAAATATTTAACGAAACATTTCTAAACCAACATGAATATTTTTCCATGAATCTTTCAGATATTCCACTTTCAGACGCACATTAAAGTTGCTTAATAAATAAATTTAAATGGAATATATTCACTTTGGGGACCTTTGCATTTTTTTAAAACCTTTTTTATACCCCATTTGAAAAACATAAAACCCAAAAAATAAAAAATAATTAGAATCCATTATTGTTAAGGACTGTTATGTGACAGAGAACGTTACCAGGCTGGTAGAAAGAGAACAGTCCGTGTGATCTCCTTCTAAAATTGTACAACATGGGGTACAATATGTACGCATTCTAAATAAGAGGGAATCTCAGCAACACTTTCAACCTGAGAATGAGGATAGATTGGGCCCTGAATCCGTATCAAAAGCATTACTCCCATAACCAGCCCAAATAGTAATCTGCTCTGTCTTCTATCTGATTTCTTTTCATGAAAAGTGTGTTTACAGAGTGCTGACATTTTTTTTGCTGACATGGAGTCTTTAGCAGGCCTACAGTCTGCGGCCAAACAATGAGAAATAAAAAAATAGAAACGTACGCAGGACTACCCCCCCATACTGTACCTCTAATGTACGCTTTAACTTCTCGCACAGTTAAAGCGTACTCTAGATTCCAGACTCCCGCTGACAGGAAGTGACTCACGCCATTGGCGACTAAAGAATTTGATACACAGTCAAGAAGCCTCCGCCTAAAAATCTTGCGTTTTCAAGGCTGGGTATATTCATGCATCTTGCTGAGGCTGGGAATAGTACATATGGTAAGTTGCAGAAATCCTCTGGGGTGGAAATGTGCATGACATTGACTTTTTATGCATGAGCATATGCAGATGCATTTCCAAAGAGGTGAATTGAGCGATATGCAAAGTAAGCACAGCACTTGCTGCAGGTCCTGGTGAGTTCTGAGGCACGATAGATGCCCCCGGGGACCAGACAGCACCTGTGTCTCAACATGCAAATGTCAAAACACATAGCAGAACTCTCCAGTCTATTTCATGTATTTGTATGCACTACACCTATGGGTGTCTGTGTGTGTGTGTGTGTGTGTGTGGGAGAGAGAGAGAGAGAGAGGAGAGAGAGAGAGAGAGAGAGAGAAAGAGAGAGAGAGAGAGAGAGAGAGAGACAGAGAGAGAGACAGAGAGAGAGATATATCTGTTTCACCCCCAGGTGTAACCGTTCAACAGCAGGTTGTTTACCTGCTTTTTCCTGAGTGAATCTCCAACACACCGCTGACATAGCAGAGTTAATGATTCACTCCTGCCTGCCTCCCACTGCGGCATGTGGGACCATTGATCTCTTACTCTCCCACCTCCCCTGACCTTCAGAGTCCAGTTCTATCGATGCACAGAGGAGTCTATTTACCACGTTCCATTGAGAGACCTGCAGGAATGCATGCACCTTGGTGTTCTAGTTGAGTGTTAAATTTTGCATTTAAAGGAATGTCTTTTTTTCCATAGTTAAGATAACACAGCCCCTGCTAGTGGGGAGAAACTAATTAACATAAAATGTAATGAAACAATTGCCCTGCCTTACCTAACATGGGTAGGGGAGTGCAATATGCACATATCCTCTGCTTCCCTTTGATTTCTACACACACACTTATGCATGACAACAAGCACAACAGAGGCTTAAATGAACAGCAGTAACAATTCACAATCATAAAATAGCCTACCTTGTCTCATAACCTAGTCCAGTTACATTAATTCCAAAACATGAGCCTTAGTTTCTCAGAGTCCTGACTTAGCATGTCCAAACCCATGATTTTAAGCATGGTGCACATAAGCAAACTTTGTTGCTATCAAACAAAAATGTATGCCTGGTGCATGCAAACCACAGCAACCTTGCTTTAGCTAATGCATTCGATCAATGTCATCTGTGTGATCTGAATTTGTTATATCAAGCAGGGAAGGTGGAGCAAAAATAATCTACCCAATCCTGCTACTCTTTTCAAATTACTCATTAGCTAGCGAGAAATGCCTTTGTAGTCAAGGCAGACTTAAGTGCTACAAGCATTTGGGAGCAGTTAGATAATATTGCATGCTTGGAGTTACATTGGAACATGAAAGAGTTCATTATATATGGCTTTTATTATGGAGTAAAATTATCAAATAAATTGATTAAAAAACAAATTTAAAATTTGCACAAGTAAAAATCATTTTACTGATGCAATGAAATCTAGCAATCAGGGTGATTTTACCAGAAATCATTTGCTGGTATTTAACTCTATTTTTTATTACAGCATATTGCTGGACAAGAAAAAATAACTTTTAAGCAATTTTTCTCAGTTCTACACCCTGGGAAGTTACTGCCTTTTGCCTTTGTATGGCAGTACCACTTACGTTGTTTATTGGCTATCCATAAAATTGTATCTTTATTGGTAAATGTAAAATATGACTCAGATTCTGATTATGGGGGTTAAAATATGTCAAAGCAGAATGATTTACATTTGTTGCATGGTTCCAGGAGGAGCCATTGTCAGTTTGATGCTCAGACCCCCAGTGTATACAAGTCCAGGCTTGGCACAAAAAAAGAAACTCAGCAGATAAATGAACTTGCATTTCCGCATTTTGCAGACACATATTCTCCACATATTTTACAAGCAATCCATTTACACAGCTGGATGTTTTACTGAAGCAATTCGGGTTATGTAACTTGCCCAAGGGTACGACAGAATCACCCCAGATGGGAATTAAACCCACAACCTTACAAGCCCTTCTCTAGCCACTATGCAACACTGTCACCCAGTAACCCACAACAAACGGAAATGTGTGGGTGGGCTGAGTGGGATGGTCTTACCATTACACACTGTGTAATACATATAGCTGTGGTACTGAATTATAAAATAGCATTATAACTTATTCCAATTGATTCATTTTCGTTTTTAATTTAAATATGAGCAGGTATATTTTTACAGTGTCTGTTCGGATATAGTTTATTTTGTGTTGGTGTGCTTGCAGTATCTGCACACAGCCTGGGGGACTAGCGTGCTGCGAATGTTCAGATCATTTTCATTTGCTTCTCACACAAGATCACCACTCAGCTAACCAGTTCCATTTTGAATGAGCAAGAATTAATTACCTCAAACAAATCTTTGGATCCTAGGTTTATTGGGATGTGCACTGAAACCTCAAACAGCCACACTAACAAGTGGTATCGAACCTAATGCCACTATATGTTCATAAGTTTTTCTGTATTGAGCTTACTCTTCCCAGAGTAGTAACATTCCAATATTTACACTACCTTTCCCATGTCTTCAAAAGGCATGTATTTAAACATTTATATATGTATTTTAAAATCCATAAATGCCTTTCTAGAAAGATAACGGCTGAAATCTTCTCAGTTTCTTGTAATAAAACCATTAAAAATAATATATTGACAATTAAAATATCACTAACCAGTGCTGAGATATTGGAGTGAAGTTCTAACTTGGTCTTTAAAGCCAAAACACCCATGCCAAAATAACTGGCAAGTCACGTAACAATTTAGGTTTTTGGTTTTGAAAAAAAAAATGGCTCAGCCTGCTTGTCCAGAACTTTCTGGAATGAGAATGCAGTGAGAGAATGCTGAGGAGAAGGGAAAAGCTGCATACACCCAGTGTGGCTACTTCAGCATCTCCAGAATGCGCTGCAAATCCTGCATGTCACAGTGTGCCTTCTATGGTAACGTCTCTGACTCCGCCTAGCCCATCTAGCACAATAAACTCAGCCCGACAGTGGAAAACCACACTCAGCAGAAATGCTGGGGGCAGACCAGGAATTCTGGTCAGGACAACAGTGGGTCTCTTCATACACACACACACACACAGAACCACTGGCCTACAGCACAGGAAAACCCACACGATCAGGCCACATTTTTACTATTTCGCAGTCATTTTCTGTCATGCCTCAGAAACATGTACAAAAGGCTGGTGAACGACAACCACACCAATGGAGGTTTGCAAGTCTGAAATAGTGGGAGCTAAAACGCACAACTGCCCACAACGTTTTACAATATTAACAAGTCTGATATTGAGGACCCAGCATTGTTCCCAAAGCAGCGTGGAATAACAAGTGATCAAAGCTCAAGGTAATTCATATAGAAAAGCATAAACTGAAACAACTTTTGTGAGACAAACTAATGAGATAATTTCACATACTGTAAAAGTTGTTCAGCACGCATTTGAGTGGTCAGTTGAGTTATTTTCCATTTTTAAAAGTGTTTTATTCCTTAAACGCAAAATGGTCTGAAGGCAAGAACATAGAATGTTCTTGCCTTCAGAAAAGAAAAGCCAAATATGTTGATTATACCGATTATACTGAGTGGAATTGAATATTGACACAATGAATAACAGAGAGGAATTTAGTTTTAAAAGACTGCATTTTCACTTGACAAATTAAATAGAATACAGTCCATAGAAATTGGATCACACAATAATCTTGTCCTGGAGAACACTTTACATGCACTTTGGGTCCTCTTCCCTTTATTACTAGGTTATCTTGCATGTTCATGTCAACAAAGATTCCACCATAGTAACCAACATTTAATCATAACCAGCCAAGGAGAAAGATTGATCTCGGTAGAGAACAAGAGTCCTCAATATCTGTACTTGAGAAGCCCTCTTGCACAATAGATAGAGGGACTGTAACTGAATTATAACCATGTGGATGCCGTCATATGCAGACAGTGCAATGGGAACCAAGCCATTGATGAGATGGGCTTGATGGTGATCCAGTCTCCACAGCCATCAAGCCCTCCCCACAATGCATTGCTATGAGAGGAGAGGACAAAGCAATCACATCATCAGATCTTACATCAGATCTTTTTTTTGTAAAACTGCCAATTGTATGACACAAAGCTGCTTCTCCCCCCCTCTTTTTCTTATTATTAATAGAATAAAACCATTCACTTGATTATACGCATAATTGTTAACAAGTGGTAATGTCCGCTTTTTAAAAGCTTAATGTTTTTCAGTGACAGCAAGAATAGCTTTATAGAGTTCCTTTATGTCAGTCATAACATGATATTTACGGACATAAGAAATAAAGCATCTCACCCTTTTGTAGTCTCAGCAACATCTACATCTGTGGAAAAAAGAGATTTATTATATCAGACTTCCTTTGATGAAAAAGCCAGTTGCTGTGTAAGAGGAGTGTTGCATAATATAAGTCAATTAATCAATGAATCAATTGTTAATCAACTGTAACAAAAAAAGAATTAATAAGTTACACAATGTTATCAATTTGATGTCAGAATGATGAAGCACTGTTAAGCAGTAAGCTCAAAATACACTGGCAAGTCTAACATATGTCATTCTGTAATTAATATTTACCCCACTGGACTTTAAGAAGGCTTTATAAGAAAGCTTTATTTGTCATGTACATATACATGTACATACAGTGAAATTTGTCCTCTGCATTTAACCCATCCTAATTACTTAGGAGCAGTGGGCAGCCACAGTGCAGCGCCCGGGGACCAACTCCAGTTCTGAGGCCAGTGCCTTGGTCAAGGGCAACAGCTAAAGTCTTTGCATATCAACCTGTACATGTCATAATTTTTAAACTACGCGTTAGTGTAACATTCGTAGAAGTTTCTTCATTACGCTTATATATTTGCATGATGAAACATTTATCAAATGTTTGAAACAGAGCTTATTGTAGGGTTCATGCATTCTTCCTCCTCCACTCTCAGACCACTGTTTGAGATCGACTCACACCAACAGAATATCAAGTCTCCCATCTCATTTTTGCATGGCACGTGGCTAACAACATTCCCAAGGGTAAGTGTCTCTCATATGTCAATATTTAAAAAAAGGGGACACCTGTTTGGTTCTCACACCCCGGCCAGGTAGGGCCTTTTGGGACTGTGGACATATAGAGTGGCAAACTTGTAAATGAGGTCAGAGTAATTCACTCTTTCAATTTTTCTCACGTGCACTTAACTTGTGAATTAGGTCACAATAATTCACGCTTAGATTTCCTCACCTGCGCTATTGCTATGGAGAGCTGTGTCAGCATTGTATCCCTCCTGACCAGCAGGGGGCATGCCATTGTTTCTCTGGAGTGTATTTGCTGAGGGTTGCTTCACTGCTGAATCTTCATTTCTGGAGGTCTGGCTTTCTTTTGCATTGGCGATCTCTGCAGTTTCCTTGGCAGCACCAGCACTGTTGTCCTTCACATCTGAGCCATTCGAGGTACTCTCTCCCTCATCGCTGTCCTCAAACTCAAACTTCTCCCCCTGTTCTTCATCATCATCCTCCACCGTCTGATGCTGTGCTTGGAACGTACTGTTGGACATGAGATCTGAAACAGCAACATGGAACCTTGTGAATTTGCAGCAACTCCAAAAGCTTGAGTATGTTCTGATCTGGCTGGTAGCCATGATACACACATACATGCACAGACACACACACACACACACACACACATACACAGAGAAATGTATTTTGCTGTCGTTGAGTCACTGTTTTCCAAAGAAGTCCTCACAACATCAAATTATAGAGAATGCCACGTCATTGTGAGTTATTCCCGGCTAAACTTAATCTGTGAGGTCATTCACAGCCATGGCGGCTGGTGAACTTAAACCAGGCGAGGCAAAGAAATGGATGAGGTCAGTATCCTATCCAGGATTTTGATCGCTTCTATGTGACTTTGATTAACAAGCATGCCCAATTAAATAAACCTCACCCATTAGCAGTTTTCTCTTTTTCACTCAGCTGTTTCTGAGATGTCATCCTATGTCTGTGTGGCATATTAAATAGTTTTGTATGAAAAATCAAAAATAATAATGTATGTAATCCAGTCTATTTCTTTAAATTTTAAATAATGCAGGGTGACGTTTGCAGATGTTCTATAGTACGATGACACCATATTAGACAGGATTAAGATGCTAATGTGCTATCCCTACTCAAATGTCATGCTTTTAAATGTGTAAGTGTAAAACAACCAAAATAAAAAACATACATACAGTCTCAAATAGGTTTTCATCATTTGTGATGTCTCATTGGCTTCTATTAGTTCATGCTCTAATTTGAATTCAACAAGTTGAGTCTCTGTGGTGTGTTTGGAGCAGTGTCAAAGTTTCCTTCCAGTTGTTTAAAGATGTTAAGTTCCACAATTTAAACCATTGTGTGAGTTTATGTGAAGTCAATGAACCCATTCATGAAGAGAAATTCAATTAATTACCAAATTAGTGCAATACATTTTATAACTGGACTGGATTTATAGTAACATGCATGCAGAAATGTTTGGCTGATGTAACTTGGAAGTGTTTGCACTGTTTTAATAGTTATATGCTGTAAGACAGTCTGGACCTTTTAATCCTTATGTTCAGATTACTTGTTAGCACCTGTGAAACTGCTAGCCTGGGTCAAGTATACCCAGGACATTGTTGGGTTTTTGGCAATACAAAAATATTCTATATATTATCTTTATCTGAATTCCAAACAATATAAATGATATATTTATGCTTAATGGTTACCGTTAGCTCTGCTAAATCACTTTTAACAATGATGAAATTATGAATGAAAATGAATGAAAAATGTCGTTCATTTGTAATGATGATGTGATGGTGTTTATTTTTTTAACCAACCATAATGAAGGCATGGTGGAATAAATTATGTTCATATGTGGAAAAATTAAAATGAAAGGTTTTCTTGATGTAGACTATTGCTAATTGTTGTTTTGAACTGAGAAACATTCTCAATATTTCCACCGAACAAAATGCCTGACAACTGTGGGTTACTGGACTGCAGTTTGATTATACGCGATGCATACAGATGAGAAGGTGACTAAAAACCACACGGGGTTGGCAACCATTCGCTGGCACGTCAAGCGCACAAGGGAACTGTGACTTTCATTCTCTTGCGGATATGCAAGTTTTGATTTGCCATTTTTTGGTTTTCTCAAAGTTTTGAATTAAATACTTGTGTTCAAAGACCACTTTGTGTTTATTCGGAAGCCTTTTGTTATTAAAAACAAAAAAAAGTACCACATGAAGTTTTAGGAAACAAAAGTGCATTCTGGGACACTGGGTCAAAACTGGGTCACTTTGGCACAATTTGCATTAGGCTTGCTGGACCCCATGCTGGTATTTTAGGAGACCAGAAAATAGCAGTTTAAATAGGATATGAGTTTAAAAATAGGGCCTTTCTCCTTCCCATAAACAGAATTTGGGTGTGTGCTATTTGCAGTTATTGTTGCCTACCTATGTTGCCTGTCTCCTGGCTATATGATTAAGATGAAAATGTGTTTGTGTCAGGTTTCTCAAACCGCATTCTAGTTGTAAAACCGACAACTAAGCTCTAAGCTTTAACAAAAGAGCAGGATCTGCTGCTTTGAGCGAGATATACAGTTGGATGAAATAAGAAAATTCAACATCGCATGAAAGAACAGGAAGGAAAATCACAACACAAAAACCTCAGAGAAAGCAAGCACTGGCAAACTGTGACACAATAGTTAGCCTTGCTGAACACATATGGCTAACAATGTGAGGAACAATAGGGGAGCTGTTCATGAGTAAGCGGGTGTGTTAGGAACACCCTACAGCCTGGATTCTGTGTCCAGTACTGCCAGGGAAGCACAGTAAACAAAGCAGCTCCATCCACTGTCATTAATCAGCTAATTAAAGCGGCGTCACAAGCCAGGATGATAAATGCTCTAAAACCAATGAAAGAATTCAGCTCTCGTGATAAAAAGTTAAATTAATGATATCACTGGTGTTTGGTGAGGTGGAAACTACCATTGCAATATTGCAGTGTTCTGTTACTGCAGTCTTCTCCAGCAGTGCTCTTTTTCAGTGCTCTTTTATTGCAGTGTTCTGTTGTTGCAATGTTCTCTGGTAGTGCTGTATTATGGAAGTGTTCTGTTGCAGTGCTCTCTTGCAGTGCTCTGTTATTGCAGCTTCCCATTGCAGTGCTCTGCTATTGCGGTGTTCTGTGGTAATGCTCTGTTTTTCCAGTGGGCTCTGGTAGCACTGTATTACAGAAGTTCTCTCTTGCAGTGCTCTGTTATTACAGTTTTCTGTTGCAGCACACTCTTGTTGCAATGTCAGTTCAAACATGGCAGGGGATTAGCTCTACTTCCCTATGCCACTGCTACAGGGGAGTAAATGCACAGCTGAGGAGGGATTAGAGCCATAAGCAAGCAAGCATATGGCAGGCCAAGGGTTTCACCTTAAATGAATATGGATGAGGAAGGGCCAGGTCTCCCAAGTTATTCCTCTGTAGTTATTTGTCCTGCATCAATACCCTACCTGTGCGGCAGGTGTAAACCACTAAAATAGAATAAATCCCCTGAATCACAGAAAGCACGGTTGGTTCACTGTCTGTTCAATGGTCACCACCCACCCAGCCCAGGTTACGTAACTGTCTGAGCTCATGTGACAGGACAGTATAGAACAGTGCTTCCCAACCTTATATTGTGAATCATGAACTGCTCTTCAGGTTTTGAAGCTTAGAAAAACGATGAAGGGGGAAAAAGACATGATAAATATGACACATTTACAGAAACAGTTACTGCTTGCTGATGTAGGGGCTGGAACCTGGAGCAGTGTTGAGTGGACAGGTGCGGGTCAAGCGCGTGTGACATATGGTGAAGCCGCCCCCGATCCTTCCTGATGCGGCATATGGCCAAGCTGGTCAAAACTCACCTTACTCCAAACCCTCCCCCCACACCAGCTCCTCTTTCCCAAGCCTCCTGGGCAGGGGGGTTAAAATGCTGTGCTAAGCTGAACGCGATGGGCGTGTGTGCTTCCTAACTTCCTCTTGAGCATGCAACCACCATCAGGGATTTAGCCGCAGGTTCAGTGGTACTGAGACACGCTTGTGTGCAACAGGCGTGTTTGTCTGGAGGGTGCCCAGCTCAGCGAGGAGTGGGATTGATTGGTTCTTACTGCGTGCTGTGTCATCGCTGTGGTCACATGCTGCAGTGACTTGCGCTGCTTTTATGGTTATGGTCATATGCCCTAAAGACACTGCATTGCCTCAAACCTGTGCCCAGTGAAACGCCCCAACATACACGTTCACTTATGTGGATTGCAGCACGTGTCCACTACTTGTGACCATGCTAGTGTAACAAAAATGTGAAAACGTTGTCTTATGGCAACAATCATGGGAAAAGAAGCGTTACAGTAACAATTGTGTTATTGTAACAGTTGCATTGACAAGGGGGGTTACTGTAACAATCGCAAGGAAAAGAAGAGTTATTGTAACAATTGTCAGGAAAATAAATGTTACTGTAACAACCTTGAGAAAGATTGGAGGGGAAGCATTTTGCGCAAAGCACTGTGGTTTGAAAACTCTGATTTATTTAATGTTTTCTAATTTTAGAAATAACTGAAATTCCATCTCCCACAAAAGCTGTTCTCAAATACTATACTGTCATTTCCCCCCTACTTTATAGCAATATCCATAGTCCAAATGAAATGCCACAAAAGTTTTCGAACTTCTGCATATCTGCGCACAATAATGCAGTAATCTCACCAAATCATTTATCTCTGTCATAGGAAGGAGTCCACTCACAGGCAATCAAGAAATAAACTCTGGCTCCAGCTTTCCAAGATACCATCTGTTTCTCATTCTGATTACAATGAAACTATTTCCTATGATGAGAGAACTGTTGCTGGAGATTGCTTTGTTTCGCACACCCAAGGGAAATGACGACATTCTGTGTGGGATGTGCTGGGGGGGGTCGGAGGGGGGACTTCACCATGAGCTGCATGGAACTAATCTCAAATGTAAATGTGGGGGATGGGGGGAGATGAATGCAGTGTGTAAGCCTGGATGGGGGAATTGTGCAATCTTAATACTGCAAAATCTGGCTTCGAAGTTGTGTGCCTGCTCATTAAAATTTGTAATCCCTCATTTGGAAAAACAAGCAGTCTCTCCAAAACAAGGTCACTAGTAAACAAACGATCTCCCTTTTCGCCGTTTCTGAGGAACACTGACAGAAAAGCACTGGTTTGGGACTCACCAGTCGTTGGCGGGGTTGGGGGGTGTGGGGATGCCATCGGGTCAGTCTGAAGTCACATCAGTCTGCAGAAGAAAGAAAGAATGGGGCTCAGTTTTACCGCGGGCATCATTTCCAGCAAGTGTTTACACACTGAATCACTTGTAAGGTCCTGTGGGAGGCTCGAACTCAGCCATGGAATCCTGCACACAGTATTCCAATGGAATTATGCAACAATCCTGGAAATTCTATGGGCTACACACAACAACGTGGAAGCAGCCGAAAGACAGATGGAAAGGTGTAGCTTCATGATCCAATGGAAAACTTTGCATGGTGGAAACCCTCCAACAGGACAGACATGGAAAGCTTCATGGTTTTGACTATTTCTGCTGCCTGGCTCAGATGCAAATTCAGGAAAGAAAGGCATCTTGGGTAAAAAAAAAAAAAAAAAAAAAACTGTCCATCACAGAAACTTTTCTGCCAATATCAGCCAACAAAACATGACATATCGTGAATTACCAGCTTTGAGCCTGGTACTGTCATTTCAAATCTTCCCTGGTCCCAGAAATTTAAACATGTTTTCAGGTACAATTTTCTTTTGTAGCTGCTTTGTAGAATTCAGCTGTGAGATATTTTAATGTTCAAGAATTTTTTAGTGATTCGGAATAAAATAAATGAGTCAATAGGGTGTGAAAGAAGAGAATACTTGCTTTCACACCATAATGACAGAAACTTTCGGGCTGAAATCAACAGGCCAATCAAAATGAAGGTCGGCAAAAAAAAGAGACTGATGCACAGAAGACTCTTATCGGTGTGGACAAACGATGAGGTAATCCCTGATTTTAAAAAGAATGGCTTCAATTCATGTAGACCCACTGCCTCTCACTGTCTGTTAATATGGAACAGTCCAGCCCCCGGCCTCTACATACCACTCACTCGAACTGACCAACACAGCTTGGTGTAAACAATGACAGTTCTGTCAGAATAACCTTGGTCCAGACCCAAAAAAACATTGTCAGTAGTTTTTTTTTTTTCCCACATGGTAAAGGCCAAGTTATTTATTTAGTCACGACTGAGTGTGATATTGGCATTTGCCTCAACGTCGAACGGGAGCCATTTTCTGCCTTGGTTTGGTATTACAGTGCAATTATTCCTGCAAATGAAAATGCCTGCTCCGCCAGAAATTGCTGCAGGACTATTGGTCCAAGGAGATTATTCAATGCAGTACCTGCGATAACGGACAAAACAGTCGTCACTTTTCCAGTCCACTGTTTTACAAACAGCTATGGGTGAATGAGATTATGTCCTGCTGCACAGCTGCAATTATGTTCTGTTTTTTTTTTTTTTTTTTACTGGATGTCAAGTTAGGGTGCACCAGAGGGAAATGTTTCAACATTGTGTGATATGAATGTGAATTATTCCTCAACCACACCCACTAGTGACCTGTTAGCATCATGTTCTTGTTGCTCCCCTAAACATGTCTTTTGAATGACTCATTTGAAAATCATCGGATGTGTCATTGACTGAGCTGTCCTGCCAGCAACATTTCCAGGCATTTGCCAGGAATGTTGGTGAACTCAAATAAAACAGGTTTATGGCTGAGCTGGCAAAATTGTTACCAAAGCAGACTGGGACAATGGTAACTAAACAAATGTGTTCTCAGAGTCACAGGTGGATTTCTAAGTACAAACTAGACCTACAAGTTGAGAAAATATGTCTCATATAAGGTGTGACACCAGGTGCCCTCAACATAGGGAACTCTGATTCCATTGTCAGGCTTGGCCAGCAATTAATAAAAGCCCAGAACAATTGTAATAGAATAGTTTTGTTTTCCACTCATAGCTTTTAGCGTGAATGTGACACAGGTCATCAGTTCAAGGATGGCAGTGTGAATATTAGGCTAATTCCAATTATTATAACCTGTTCAGTGGGGACCGTGGGGACATTCGACCCCATACTTTATAAGACAACAGACCTCATCTCCAAACAGTCAACCATGACTTCCTGTCTCACTATCCCACAGTGAGTCATTTTAAAGTTCCGAAGGCCCTCGGGGCTGTCGCCCAAGCCTCACCTGGCTGGGTTCCCTAAGGGGCAGAGTCGGTTCCTGTCAGCCTGGGAAAAGCAGCTCAGATGGGGCAGGGACGGACGTCAGCGCCTGAGCGAGGCTGTGAAATTCCTCACAGAAGCACGGCAGATCCAGACACGTCGCACACGCGCGGGCGCTCCAGTGTCACTAGGCCTTGTGCTTCGGGAGCGAAAGGAGAAAAGTGTCTCTGTGGGGCTGGGCTGACTGAGGCGGACAAGCGTGGGGTATTCCATTTTTAGGCAATGTTGCTGGGCTGTGCCTGTGTATGCCTAACTTCATGCATCCTTAAGGTGTTTTAGATTACATTGGAGAAAAAAAAGTTGCTAAACATGGTTCTTGAGCCTTTAAGTTTGACATATCATCAGTTCGCCCTACAACTCAGCACAAATTTGGTATAGAGCTGCAATGAAAGAGTGAGTTAAGTAATCTCCACTTTCTCAGCGTGCAAGGTCCAACGCAAGCTTACTACATGACGTGTGTGTGTGTGTGCACGTGGTTTGTTTGTGTGTGTTTATGTGTGTTGATGTATGTGCGCATGTGTGCGTGTGAACATTTTGTATGGCCTAGCATTATTCTGGTGGCTACAGCTTGAAGCTGAATCTCCCAGTGATTAGATAATATCGATGCTTTGTCACTGAAACAACACCACTGAAATTTGCATGAGCAGTGACGGCTGCAGACCGGTCTCTTTGGACAGGTGTCCCTGCACTACCATTGTGTGTAGCAGCTTTCGTAGCCATTAAAGTTAACATCTGGTGCTTGCACGCACACCTGAGGGTACAGCAGGTATTGTGGGGTGCGCCACTAAGGACACCTTCAAGGACTTTTGGAACAGGTCAAGTGTCCTCAGCGGAGATCAGGAGAACCTACAGTGCCTCCTTCAGACAGAAGTTCTTTGCCTTTTCTGTGCCCTCCCTATCAGACAGGGCATCTATACACTCAGCGGGTCAGCAGCCAGTGACTCTGTGACCCTGCTCCTCTCTTCCTGGCCCCCCAGGGTCAAAGCCCATGAATAATTCACTGGCCTGCTGCTGGCTGTGGGGAGAGGGGGCCCGAGAGCCTGAATGGACAATAGCAGGAGGCAGCTGCTGTACTGTACTGTACTGGGAGAACAGCGCTGGGATTGTTATGAGGGAGAAACCATCAGCTTGGGGCTTCTGCCTCTCTCCTATAGAGGACCACTGTAAAATAGGGTCCCATAAGACTGTAGGAGCTCTTACCACTGTATAACGGGGTCCCATAAGACTGTAGGAGCTCTTACCGCTGTATAACAGGGTCCCATAAGACTGTAGGAGCTCTTACCGCTGTATAACGGGGTCCCATAAGACTGTAGGAGCTCTTACCACTGTGTAACAGGCCCCCATAAGACTGTAGGAGATCATACTGCTGTAACAGGGTCCCATAAGACTGTAGGAGCTCTTACCGCTGTATAACAGGCCCCCATAAGACTGTAGGAGCTCTTACCACTGTATAACAGGGTCCCATAAGACTGTAGGAGCTCTTACCGCTGTATAACAGGGTCCCATAAGACTGTAGGAGCTCTTACCACTGTATAACGGGGTCCCATAAGACTGTAGGAGCTCTTACCACTGTGTAACAGGCCCCCATAAGACTGTAGGAGATCATACTGCTGTAACAAGGCCCCATGAGACTGTAGGAGCTCTTACCACTGTGTAACAGGCCCCCATAAGACTGTAGGAGATCATACTGCTGTAACAGGGTCCCATAAGACTGTAGGAGCTCTTACCGCTGTATAACAGGGTCCCATAAGACTGTAGGAGATCATACTGCTGTAACAGGGTCCCATAAGACTGTAGGAGCTCTTACGCTGTGTAGCCCATAACTGTAGGAGTCTTCCCTCATAAGGCCATGAGCTATAGGAGATCATACTGCTGTAACAGGGTCTCATAACTGTTTCACTGGCCATGCATAATAACCTAGTTAACCAGTCACAGTAGTTTCTGACAATACTTTGCTATAAGTGCGTGAATATGCTGCAGTGGGTATTTGTGATGCATTACATCTTTTGTTTTGTCTTGTTTTGCTTGGATTTTCATTTTAAACCCTCCGCATACTTCCCAATATTGCTTGTAAGAAAACACTTTGTGCTGGAGCTCTAATAATTCTAAAGGCATGGATGTTTAGTATTATTCAGTCCTAAGAATATTTAGCACTGCCTAGTTTCCACATTCAAATTTATATTTGGTTTGTCGGGCACTTTAAAAAAAACTGCTTATCTAAGATAAGAAATAATTGGACTGAGAAAGCTGGAACATTTGCATTTATGAAACATTTTCTCAACGGCGAAACTGACCGTTATTCCCCTAGGCTTTTAGAAAGGGCAGTGGTGTTTGAAAAAGGGATCTGAAGAAGTACCTCCCAGCCTGAAGGCACTGTCTGGACTGGAGGTTCATTGTAAGGTCCAAATAGAGTCCATATCCTGTCTCAGAGCCACTAAAAACCCTGATCCATGGCAAAAAAGGGGGGTAGGGGGTGGAGAAACACCCTTGTAGAAGAGACTGTTTGAAACGGCCATTGCCATGGAGACGGCGAGTTTCCCGCTCACAAGAATTACACAAGCAGCGTCTTGGACACAACAAGCACAGTGGGACATCTGCACATCCACACACATTAACTCTGTGAGTGAGCCCACTCTTTTCACAACAGCCTTTTCTCTCTCACTCTCTCCCTCTCTCTCTCATTCCCCTCATCTTTAAAATCCACCCTTTTTCCACACTGGCACACATAGCACCACATTAGCCTTTTTACCGTACAATTTAGAATATTTTTTCCAGTGCATTCATTTAGTAAGTGCTTTTACACTGAAGAGGCTTACATTGAGAGCATAGAAGATGGCGAGAAAACCAAAACTGGAGACATATTTTTAACGAAAGATGTGTAAGCAGGGATGCACAAGTGTTCCATGCCTGGCCACACTAGTCTGTCCACATGCAGCGCTTTGTATGGCCTGCAAGCCTGATGTGTACTCCTCTATAGATCTAGTGCCCCAGACCATTGCAGAGGCTGCGATTGGTGGGTGCATGACGACCATATAGGTAAACACATATGTGAGAGGAAGCCAAATATTGAAGAATATATTAAGCAGGAAGCTGAAGTGGAGCAAATGAAATGGCCCCAAAAGACTGCAAGGATATTCATTTTCACAGCTGTTACGACAACCCTTTGTATCATTTACAGAGCACTGTATCCACTCACACACACCTCTGGGTTGTTTCTATAGGTCAAATGCATTTAAATGGCTTCTTTCTGTCAATTAATGTCCAGGCCTCAACCAGTCTTATTTACCACCATGACAGCTATAACATTCACGTGTCATATATTTGTTTTTTTTATCACAATGACCATAGATTTTTGATAGTCCTCAGGCAAGTCAAACCACATCTAAGCCTTTAGAGAGCTGGAGATCATGCAGCAAATGCATGCAGCTCATATGATGGCCCAGAGGAAACACACAGGGATCTCCTGCAGGCGGAGGGGGGGGGGGGAGGGGGGGCCAAAGCCCCTTCTGGCCCGAGAGAGCTGTCTAGGACATGTGAGAGACAGAACAGCGCAGATGACAAGAAATCTGTGACACTATGAGGCAGGCCAGACTCTTCTTTCTTTCCCATCTCCAGCTGGATCGGATATCATGCCTGCAGTGCAGTGCCGGCACAACGTTCAGTTTCTTGTGAGGTCTAGCTTCACACAGGCCTCTTGGATTTGTGAAATAACAAAAAAACAGTCCGACCTGTTATAGCACTCCAAAGCCGGTGGGAAGGCTCTCTCCTTGAGCTGTGTTCCAGGTAGGTTGCGCAAGAACAGGCAGGGAAATGGCACCGATTTGAATGCACCCCTCAGCTTAGATTCAGCAGTGGAAAGAGACAGCAGTCGGAGGGATACATTGTCCTACAGAAGGCCTGTGTCAGCTCAATCTCTGCCTCGGTCCAGCCCAAAAATTTCTGAGTGTGTCTGGGTTTGTCCCCGAGGTGCAGATGCCAAACAGGAGGGATAGTCCTTACGCCAGTCCTGTCACTACCTGATGTGAACATCTAGTCTGTCAGCAACAGCGTAGTTCATCTGCGAAGCATTCTCTCAAGCCATTTCCAACCCCCCCCCCCCCTCCCCACCAGCGCCTATAAGCACAGTCAGAAGAGAGAGGGAGCACAAAAAAATCTATCCGTCCACCCCATCTCACCCCTCCCTCCCTCCCTATTTCTCCCTGTGGGAGACATCCAAGCTTTTGTCGCAGCGGAGACAATGCAGACAATGGCCACTCACCTCCTGCTCCTGGGTAGGACAGCCACCAGAGAACTGCAGCACCTCCTAAAGACTTTAATCCAAGGACTCCCCCATGCAGCCCCGGACTTCAGACGAACGGGCTTCTGAAACGCACCCCCATCCTCGTGCTGCACAGCACCCCTGAGGTCCCACGCTCAAAGACCCGACCCCCTTTCTTCCTGCGCTCGGTGGAGACAGGCTTGAAATATCCTTTGCTGTTTACTTTCCCACAATAAGTTCCCCAATCCACACGCAGGCCAACGCTCCTTGGATGAAGAAACTCCTCTCTCTCTTTTTTTCCCTCTCTGTCTCTCTCTCTCTCGCTTACACACACACACACACAGCTCAGCCCCTCCCTTTCCCTCCCTCCCCCTGCTGCTCTGCAACAACTAGGCACAGCCCCTCGGCTGAGGCACAAATGTTCTCAGCCTACATCAGCCAATGGCAGAGGCATGGAGCCTGCTCATCCACCAATTACAGGAGCCCAGAATCCTGGGACTAACACATTCAAGACAAGTGTAGGCAGGGCTTGGGAACGAAAAGGGAAGAGAGAGAAAGTTGGATGACAGGCATACTGATTGTGTTCAGACCTGAAGCTGAATAAAACTGCAGCTGGACAGTGGGCCAGAAACAGGAAGGGAAGAATTGCCCCACCACCCCCTCATCCCCACAGTTAATTTTAAGCACTCCATTTAAAGAAATGGAAGGAAATTTGGAATGACCATTTCCCTCCTGTGTTTAACTTTCTGGCTTCCTTGTGAGTGACATTTTCTCCTGTTGTTTTTTTATAATGTCATATTATAGCCATTACAATATTTTCTCTGGCAGAGAGAGTTCAAAAGAGCTCCTCCCACATTGGTTCAAAACAGAGGTTTTGAGTTACTAAACTTTCTATTGAAAAGACTGACCAGGTGGAAGGCACAATGTATCATATGACCACAGCCTTTCGTGAGCAGAATTTGAAGTATTTTCTGAACTAGGGTTCTTCTATGCACAGAGACTTCACAATAATTGATATCAAATAAAGCCTGTACAAGATTTTAGCATACAGAGTAGTTTTGGTCAATGTATGTACGCATGTAAGTTCCTTGCTAACAGCAAAAGCAAATACACATTATCAGTACCTTGCATTGTTTGGTAACTGTGTTTTGCAACACATTACAAGGTAATGATCTGTAATTAAGGTGTCACCAATTGATAAAAAACAGACCGGTCATAACAAGTTTGATTCAAATTGATTCAAATTGCCACTTTGTGAGTTACAGGCTGGAGGTATTGGTTGCTGAAAATGCATAGCCCTGTTAATTTTTCTGAAATTCTTACTGAGGATCATTTTCCTACTGTCTATCAAATCGGAGAGAAGTCTGTCCAAGAACTGCAGCAAAGAGAATAGCATGATTAGTGAAAACCAGTCCAAAACAAAGTCTGCCAGCTATGTAAAAAAAAAAAAAAAAGAAGAAGAAAGGGAATACTAATTGGGTGGTGTACGCAAATGTCACTTGTGGAACTAGATAGGAATTTGCATGCCCTCTACAAGTGAGCCATGGGATGTACTACTGGGCTCTGTGTTGACTAAACAACATGTAGGCCTACTTATTTTTAATTATTTTTTTACTGTGATACCAAACATAGTAGTTTAACCACTAAATGGACACCTCAATAATGTGTTCATACTTTGTTTAATTTTTATATTTTATCTGTGCAAATGCATATCATCAATACAATCATATTGCGAACCCTAATCACTCTGATAACATGGTACAGTACGGTCAGTACTGCGCTTTATCTTGTGTGGATTTACTAATATGGTGCTTTACGAATAGAATGGGCAACCTGGATAATTTAAAATCAATGTACAATTGAGGCTAATGAAACAAGTGAAACAAGGTCCGTTCCGAGCCCCCGCAATTTTCAGCAGTCGTCCACGACACATGAGGGCGGCATCGCATTGGACTTTACCTTTTTCTCGTCCAGTCGTTAGCTTTGAATTTTTCTGAGGCCCTTCTTTTCTCCGGTTCCCCATGTGTTTCTGTTTTGTAGCTATGTCACATCTCAGCTCATATTTACATTTTAACAAAAAGACAGACGGCAAAAGGGGAGGGCTTATATGTATAGCAAGACCTTCCGTCTCTCAAGACATAATCGGTGTTTCATAGCCATCGCATTAACACAGGTAAAACTAAGAATGGAACAGACTTCTAACAAAATTTAGTTTGCATCTGAACTGTGGAAATAGTTTTTATTCCGAAGGAAAAGTTTTAGATTGCGTGTTTAGCCATTCCTAGTTATGCTCTGCTTGCAGCTACTTCCCGGTGTCGACTACGGACTGTAATTTAATGAATGTAAGGCTGCACCCACGTGGTTTGATCGAGGAGACTGCAGATTCTTTTGTTCAAAATCAATCAAAAACGAGGAAGACGGACAGGAGAGGAGCATCTGAACCAGGAAATTCCTTCGTCAAATATCTAGCGATATATCACCAGCTAAAGAAGAGAGATACGCGGCATCACAAAGTTTTTGTTTTTTTTCCTCCAACTTTAGCTAGCTAGCTAGTTGAGAAAGAGACAAACTTTTTTCTGCCGTTATTGTGTGCTCTAGGTTTGTACTGCTTTAAAAATTGAAGCTAGCTTGCTAGCTAACGTAAGGTAGACTAGGACATTGATTCCCAGAAATGTAATTTGCCTAATTTAGTTAGGTAGCAAACCAGCAGTTTACCTATGTTTGTTTATATTGATATCTGCCCATATTGGTTATTTGCATTTAATACCAGTGTTACTGATATAGCTTGCACGTCGATCTCAGATTTGAGTCGATATGCGACCCTACTTGCTAACTAGCTAGTTAGCATTATGATTCTCTTTCGATGCAACCAGCTGCGCTCGAAAGACAACAAAGAAACTGGGACTGGATTGCAGACGCGAAGATCGCTGGCGATTTGAAACATTTATTTATTTATTTATTATTAGACTTGTAAAAGATGTTCAGCATTTTGTTTCTCTTAACCAGTTATTAATTATATGTAAACTTTTGTGGTTTAGTTACTTAACTAGCGGTATTCAGCGAGACAGTTTTCTTTTATAAAATTATAAAAAATAATTTTCATTAAAGATGTTACCTAGCTAACAAGTTATGAGTATTGTATGAAAACAGTATTTTCTGTCTCAATTTTACTCATTCGGTTGGCCGGCCCGCTTAGGTAGCGTTTTACAACCTTTGCCGCTCTAGTATGAAAAGTAGCCTATTTCCCGGATTACGGTCATTTTAACGCCGCTGGCTTGCTCGCTGCTGCGCTTTGTCCTAGGCTATTTTATCCGAGATTATCTTGTAAACGGACAAAATAACTACCAAGAAAAGAATATATGCATGCACATATCAGTGTATCGTTAATCATGGGTATGACAGTTTTCCAACATAACTTCATTTTAGCGATGTAGTGTTGATCACTGGCATTTGCCGGATTTCCCTCGACCCCACACCATTTTAGGCACCCCGATGCTGTTTTAATTCACTGGAGTGATGATGTATTTAATGGATGTAGCGTTGTCTTGCTTCACAGTACTGGATTATGAAATGGGGGAAGTTAACCAACTAGCTAGACCCGGTGTTTTTATCATTCGAGGTGGATACCGCATTAGGCTATTTGTACCCAGCAGTCTTGCTAGATACTGGGCAGGCAAAAACTATTTAGCCAACGCTAGCTGGCTATGCACGTTAGGTAATGCTCTGCGGTATTTTGAATGTATATTTTCTCCGTTATTTTATTGAGTAATTCCAGTTCGCCAAAAAATCTACCTCAATTTATACAAGTAATACGGCACAAGAGCACCGTGCATTGAAATAATCATGTACATTTTTTGTAAACGCTCCAGTACGAAATTCATGATGAATGAACGGTGTGTAAAAGTAGTTACGAATTAACATAAATTGCCTGAGTAACGTTATGTTAGCCTAATCTTAAAATTACATAGGGCACAATCGTTTCTGTTCCGCACATCAGTCAACATTGTGGATGGACATGCGTGCTTTATGCCTATCGCTGGTTACTGCCGCACACCCAGCCTCCATAGTATTACAGCTAGTTTGATTATTTTCAACCAAGATTGGGTGAATGCTTTTTTTGTCATTTTTCGCTGTCAACGTTTTGCAATTTCGTGTTTCATTAAAGTTTGCCATGTAGCCAAGTTTTTATTATAGTGTTGTTTTATAATACACGGCACAAAGGCATGTCAACTAAAGTAGGCAAAGTCAATCAAGATGATCGCTAATAGATACGCGACAATTGCGCAATTGTGACTTGATCAGGTCAGGTGAATTTCTGGCTGCTGGTTCACAAAATATGTGGCCACAGAAATAATTAACTGAAATTCAATTAGCCAATTTTTATAATGAACAATGTCCCCATCGTATCTTTCAGAGATCATGCCGCGTAAGAAGGTGACGGACGCTTCGGGAAACGGTGGAATCAAGAGGAAGAGGGGAGGAGGCAAGAGGAAGGACAGGGAATTCAGCAGCGACGACGAGTTTGACGACTTTGAGCAAGAGAACACGAAGAAGCCCGGGAGGCCTGCATCCAAGTCCGGGCTACAGCCGGTCACAGTAGCCGACGACGTCAAGGAGAAGATCGTAAGAGCCTTAGCCCCGCACCAGTATACTCGACCCTCGCACATTCATGCGCACACGATTTAAGCCAGCATCCCATTCCCCCGACCTCGAGGCTACAAGCTAAAGTACGGTTGTGGATATACCACCCTTGCTTTTCCAACGGTGATGTTCAGTTACGTAATATAGCCAATGTAATAATGTAGGCACACCCATACTAAGATGGTTACTTACCACAGGTTGTTGAATTTAAAAAAGCAGAAAAATAGTGGACCCTTTAAACTAGCTTCCAAATGCTTGACATCTTAATCCACACATCCAATGTAATGCGCAGTGAAAGTGGTGTGTGACTTTCTAGTTTCAAGCTTGTTAATTTTCCATCCAGTGCCACCGTTTGAAAAGTCACCAGTTCCGTTGTGTACCATGGTGAGCATAATTCATACAGCCCTTCTGCCCTTGTTAATGGACCCAGTCAAAACTTCCAGTATTGACTGTGCTGTAGGGACAGGGGTGTCTTGTGAAGACTTGTCTACCGCTAAGCTTGTTCAGCCCCAGTAGCTCCAGTTTGGCAGGACTGAGTTCCCCTGGTTGCCAAGGTTTCCAAAAGGATGCTGTAGGCTGGAATGTGCCACTCTAAGGTGTGGTAACTACTAGCTGATTTGCAGATGTTTTTCTGTACATACATTTTATTATTGCCATTAGCATCAAACCACCCCTTTTCTCTTTTGAACCCGGATCAATACGATACTATCATTTAATTTAATGCATGTAAATGGGAGGAAGAAATGAATGGTTAAATCTGCTGGGGAATGTCTTTAAGTGCTTGGAAATTAAGCCCAGGCCAAGTGTTTGGAGTTTCTGGGCACACACTTTGCGAACAGCTTGTGCAAAGTGGATTTATTAAAGTTACATCCAATCAAAAACCCTCCTCTGCATTAATTCTTTCAGAGAATGAGAATTTATGCCATTTAAATCCGTCTCAACAAGCTGTGTCAACACAGTGGAATTCTGTCAACTCCGTATTTAGTGAACACCTCAATGCTGTTGGCTTGAGTAGTCGGATCACTCAGTTCAACCAGACCTTCTGTTGTCTACTTATGTTGTTTCAATGTTGTTTGCGGAGTTAAAAAGAAAAAAAAAAGTACTTGTAAGTTTGTGCTGGCGTGTGAGATTATACGTCCACGGAAAGTTACGTTTTGGCTGTTCTTGTAGAAACATGCACCTCCATCTCTTCTGCGTTTCACTTCCTGTCTCGCTAAGTCAGGTGCCAGCACGTGGCAGCGTGCCCTGTTTCAGTCTCTGTCATCATAACTAATCCAGCGAAAAGCTGCAGCAGGCACCCACGCAGCGAGAGCACGTGTAAAGCCGCGAAGTCCCGGCGTGGTGCCGGCTGAGGATGAACTGGCTGTTTAGAGATCCAGCGTCCACTTTGCAGCCAAAATCAGATGAATGAAATGACTAATGGGTTTAAAAAATGACTGAGATTGCAGTCCAGTCAAATCCACCTTGGACCTGTCTGAAATACATTATTTCAGATTAGAGTAGGAGGTGCTTTCCTCTCTAAGATGGGGATCACATTCCGGTTCCAGTCATGGTGCGCATTATGAATAGAAGGGCTTGTGATAATTTGATGCCTGCTCCCATTTTTTCCTCTAATTTTATGCACTTGTTCTTGCTCCTGTAGAAACTAGAATGTTCCAAGGTCAAAGGACAGCTGCTGATATTTGGAGCCACCAACTGGGACCTGATTGGACGGAAAGAGGTGCCAAAGCAGCAGGGTGAGTTCTACCATACCGGTACCATACATTGCAAAACAAAACCGTGCCCCATGACTCTCAAACGGCACGTGCAAACGATCGCTGTGTGGGGAGCCGAGGGTGGGCAGGAGTGACGGCACGTGAACCACAGTTCTGGGAGCGGTGTGTCAGTAAGAGCGGTACTGCCGAAGGAGCTGGTTCTAGTCCGGAATCTCCTTGAGCCCCCCTCCCTTCCCAGAAGCCTTTTGGGGGGGGGGGGGGGGTTGAGACAGCTGTGGGACGTGGAGGCTGTGGTCAGACAGAATCAATAGAGGATTGATCATGGAGGGCAGGACAGTAACCTGCCGCAGTGTGGGGTCACTCTCTCACAGGTCTGGGAGCAGAACCTCAGCAGCCGTCTTAAGGTACAGGCATAGCCTGTGGGTCCCTTTCAAACACTAGGGAACCTGCTTTAGGATGGGGGCAAGGTCCACAGCCAAAGGGGCCCTGGCCATCAGTTTTGCCCTCCTTACAAAGCCAGCCCAAGCTGAAAGAGTTTTTCGCAGGCCTGCTTAAAATAGTTACAGCTCAAGTCAGTACACCATGCGCGCATTTAGAGACTACAGCTGAAGGTGCTCCCTCCTGGAAGCCGATTAAGGCCATATCGTGACTTCTGTCTGGCTCTGCCAGTTGTTTAAAATCTCTTTTCTTTGACCTTGATTCAACTTTACAAACAGAATTGCTTCAAGCAGCCATTTGCATTGTATTTTTTTACGAGGCTGCAAGTTCAACTGAATGTTGAACTGAAGTGAGTCACTTGTTTTGAATGAAGAAAATATACAAAGTAACATCTGTGTAATAGGAGGGGGAAGTTCTAATTATCATTTTCAGTGTTTATTTCTCATTGGTCCTTGATAAGGAAGTGCGCTCGGTACCTATCTTTAGCTCTAATTGTGTTCCTCATTTAAAGCCACAGCAACATATGGTAAATATCTGGCATTCTCTCCACCCAAGAGCAGCAGATGTGAGGACAGAACACCTCCTCAGTCAGCCATGCTGGAAAACAGGGAAGAGGGGTTCCCAAACTGGGCTCCTCAGCAAATGAATAACATGGAGAAGCGCCAGTTTGGGTGTAAGCTTTTGTTCCATGCCAACACTATAAACGCCCGATTCAGCCAATCTGGGTCTCGGGTAATTAGTTGAGTAGTTTAATCAGTTTTAGTGCTGGAACAGGGCAGAAGACCGCACCTGCTCTGGCACACACCCGATTGGACACCATTGATTTTGGTGGAGGTGTTGCAGGTGCAGCTGCTGTAATCACTGTTGCTATGGTAATGTGCACCCAAGTGACACTGTTGGCTTTGTCTGTTACCTTTGGCCAGTTTCCCTGTCTACAGTGGCACACATTGTTTGTGGGGGGGGTGGTCGGGGTAACTGGTCTGTTGGTTAGGCCGGCAGGATGTGGATGTTTCCCGTGGAGTCGTTCTTTACAGGTCCCATTAGCTGCTCTGTGTGTGAGCTGAAAATGCAGAGCATATCTTTTTAGTGTCTGTTCCTGTTGAATGTGTGGACAGTGTAATGAGCAGCTCTGTCTTTTTTGTTTTCCTGTGTGTGTTTGTGCGCGCGTGCCAGCGGCCTACCGGAACCTGGGGCAGAACCTGTGGGGGCCGCACCGTTACGGCTGCCTGAGCGGGGTGCAGGTGAGCACGGTGGTGTCGGGACCCTGCGCTGCACACAGCCTGCTCATCACCACCGAGGGCAAGCTCTGGAGCTGGGGTAGGTGTCTGAGGCGCCCTGTGCCGCCGCCTGACGTGACTGGTTGTGATGGCTGTTAAAATGCATGAATTCTAGGGTGGCCAATGTTTTTTGTTCCACTGGGACATTTAGAACATTGCACTACTTTCAGTTTGGTCATATAGTTTGTGCCGGTGATTTGTTTGTTTATTTTTTCCCAATAGTTGGGAGCACATTGTTAACCTGTCGTACCCCCCCCCCCCCATCCATCTTATTCAGGCCGCAATGAGAAAGGACAGTTGGGTCATGGAGACACCAAGCGCATCGAAGCACCCAAGCTGGTAGAAGCTCTGGGCGAGGAGGTGATTGTGGCGGCAGCCTGTGGGCGCAACCACACCCTTGCACTAACAGGTGGGCAACAAGTAATCTCCTGTGACCTAGAGTAGCCTCTACTGGGAGTCTGTACTGGCTGCAATGAAACTGTAATAGCAGTGAAACCTTACAATAGCATCGGATGCCAATGGTACTGTGATGTCATAATGGCATGGGTGTGAGCAACAGTACTCTGACCTCATAATGGTATGGCTAACAGTGTTGTGACATCATAATTCAGTGGCTTTTGGCCAATAATTTTGAGACCTCATAATGGTGTGGGCTAAAATACTATGACCTCATCATACTGTGGCTTTGGGCAGTAATAGTGTAATGTGTGTATGCATGCATGTATGTGGAGTGTTGCGGTAACCAAGTAATCTCTGACTGACACCTTGCAATTACGTCCCCAGAGAACGGTACAGCCTTTTCTTTTGGAGAGAACAAATTGGGTCAGCTGGGCCATGGCAACCAGACAGATGCAGTGCCCACGCCAGCGACAGTAAGCACCCCCTCCATTCATTACCCACTTTGCACTCGACCTGGGTTTCTTTTTGAAAAGGGTGTCCTCAAGTGGTTCTCTCGTGGTTCTGACAGGGCATTACAGTCCACCTGGCTTCAGTTTGTGGATGCATGTTTTCACAGCTTCAGAGCAGTATATGTGGAACAATGGTTGCCTAAGCTCTGGGCAGCCCTCTTTGTTGGGAGTTTAGAGAATCCTGTTTCAGTGTTAAGTTAAGTCTGTCCCTCCATTACAGATTCAGTACAACGGGCAGCCCCTGGTCAAGGTGGCGTGTGGGGCAGAGTTCAGCATGGTGGTGGACTGCAAGGGCAACCTCTACTCCTTCGGCTGTCCTGAGTACGGCCAGCTGGGTAAGAGCTTCCTCCAGAAGCGCTTCCGGATCTCCCGTTACAGATAATGCCAGTGAAGACCCTGTGATTATGCAACTGTACTTCAAACAGGCCGCTTTTTAAAGTGGCACACGGCCTCAGTTAACTCCCAGTTATATAAACAGATTCAAAGTAAAGTATAAGCTATGCGAGTCAGCCAGTTTAAGGCGGACATAGCCGTAGCAGCAGCTGTTATACAGGCCCCGCTCCTCTCTCACCTTTAAGGGCACAACTCGGACGGGAAGTTCATCGCCCGCGCCCAGCGCATCGAGTTCGACTGCGAGCTGATCCCGCGCCGCGTCGCCATCTTCATCGAGAAGACCAAGGACGGCCAGGTGCTGCCCGTGCCCAACGTGGTGGTGCGGGACGTGGCCTGCGGGGGAAACCACACGGTGAGCGGTTGACGCCGAACGAGCAGCGTCCCTGTCCCAAAAGGAGCTCGGAGCCACTTTAGCATGGGACCATGCATCAGTGGTAGCATTAGCACTGGAAAAGACAAACCGTGAATACTCTGGGCTACCAAGCAGCCAGTCTGGTAACCAAGCGCTATTTTGGTAGCCCAGGTGTATATACTGATACGCTGAAATTGTTCACATGTATATCTGTGCCATTTGTACAGAAAATGCTGCTTTGTACAGAAAACTTTATGCATCATTTATCCTATTTTTCACTTGCTGTCAAAGTACAAATTCATGTGTTGTGCAGTCAGGAACTATGTGCCTGCACAAGGGAAAACTAGCCTAATTTCACCAATCAGAGATCAGTAGAAATCTCAGCCAGTCAGATTTTCTTTTGTAAGAAAATGTGTTTGTCTGGGGCCTAGAGAATTTACTGGTGGCCACACTTCGGTAGTCTGGAACAGAGACCTGATGGTCCTAGGCATCCGTGCTTCCGGTTTTTCCAAGAAAGACTTGTTCTCAATGCACTTGATATAAACGGATGGCTCCTTTTAGAACATTAAGAGTAATGCAGCTTTTAAAAAATTTTGATTTTTCTTTGAGTTATAAGCATTTCAATCCTGATCCAAGTTGTCAAAACGTACACCTCGGGAACAAACTGTTAAAGGAGCAGTACACTGCCTGTGACTGTTTTACCACCAGAGGGTACTAGAGATAAGCTTAATTAGTGGGGCTGATTCTTGGGGTTGTGTCTAACTTGCGAGGCTAATGCATCTCTCCTCTACGCGTAGCTGGTGCTGGACTCCCAGAAGAGGGTGTTCTCCTGGGGCTTCGGGGGGTACGGGCGACTGGGTCACACCGAGCAGAAGGACGAGATGGTGCCGCGCCTGGTCAAGCTGTTCGACTTCCCCGGCCGCGGGGCGGCCCAGATCTACTGCGGGTATCAGTGCTCCTTCGCTGTCAGTGAGATGGGTAAGCGCTCTTCCTGCCGAAACGCCCAGGCTGGGTTCCACTGCGGTCTCTAATACTCAGACGTACCGCTGCGGTCTGTTAATACTCAAACCTACCGCTGCGCCTTAACGCTGAGCTAACCAGTACTGGGGATAGCTGGAGGCTTCAATGGGAGTTTCCCTTCATATAACGGATTAGTCTGGCTACATTCTGTAGACCAACGACCTTCCTTTTTGTTGGATTTACCCACATACAGGGAAAGATTAGAGCATCGGGGAGAATAAGGGTGTGAAGAGCAGGGGGGACCCTAAAAGCCTTTACCAGGGGTTTAGGTGACAGAAAAGCCTTCAGACATAACCAGGTGTCTGGATTTTCTATTTGTGAAGTGTGTGGCCTGACCCTTTGTGTACCGTCCCTGCAGGAGGGCTGTTTTTCTGGGGCGTCACCAACACCTCTCGAGAGTCCACCATGTACCCTAAGGCAGTGCAGGACCTGTGCGGCTGGAAGATCCGCAGCTTGGCTTGTGGGTGAGTACGGCTGGCCCATGGGACCCTTTCACCAGGACACCTGAGCTGCATGTCAGTGGCATTATATTGATGAAGCCTTAAATCTATCTTTGCAAGTCAGTTTAGTAGCTGGTCCTATGTCATCATTGCAATGCAGTCATTATTACTGAGTTCATAGTGTTCAGTTCAGTTGTGTTCAGGTCTGTCCACTGACCTCAGTGAGACCCCACTGCGGGGCGGCGTGCG
This sequence comes from Anguilla rostrata, assembly GCF_018555375.3. Taxonomy (NCBI): domain Eukaryota; kingdom Metazoa; phylum Chordata; class Actinopteri; order Anguilliformes; family Anguillidae; genus Anguilla; species Anguilla rostrata. Next base: position 12,084,431 of record NC_057943.1, on the reverse strand, counting down.
GTAATGAAATTACCTTTTCTCGCGTTGCAGGAAGAGCAGTATTATCATCGCTGCAGACGACAGCACCATTAGTTGGGGTCCGTCCCCCACCTTCGGGGAGCTGGTGAGTTCCTCCGCCTGGCGCATCCACCACAACGGCTGCACGGGGAGTGAGATTCACCCTGGATCTGAGAATCACACGTGCTCAAAGCAGTTACCCATGAGCACGTTAGCATATAAAGCTTAGTCTGGATCTGAGAATCACACGTACTCAAAGCAGTTACCCATGGGCACGTTAGAATATAAAGCTTAGTCTGGATCTGAGAATCACACATGCTCAAAGCTTTTACCCATGAGCACGTTTGCTTATAAAGCTTAGGGGTCTTAAGACGGAAACTCACAAAATCTCAGCAAAACTATCTGGATAGATGGATGGCACTCTGGGTTAGTGGAAACAGCTTTATTACATTTTTGGGTGAACTGCCCCTTCAACATTTTTAAACAGGGTTTAAAATAATGCAAAGGCTCTGCATACCTACCACATCTCTGTATTAAGAGCAGTGCTTGCTGACTTGCATCTACAGTGCCTGATGTGTCTTTTGTTTGTATTCAGGGATATGGGGATAACAAGCCCAAGTCCTCTACCACTGCCCAGGAGGTAAAGACTCTGGATGGTATTTACCCTGAACAGGTAAGCAAGGCCATTTCCACACATAGAGCTTTGGCCACCTGCTCGGTCACCATGAACAGCAGGGCTTTTTAAACAACCAAGTCATTTTACATTTTACCAGGGAAAAAGAGAGAGTAGCAAATACCAGATAGGGAAGGAACATCCTTTCTTCCAATGTAAAAATCATATTTATACACATAGTATCAATGAATACTTTGTACAATTACATTAATATGTATGATATAACATACCATCTATATCACTGCAGCATAAACAAATATTTAGAGGCATATCTGGGATTGATATACCCTTTGTTTTAAAGTTGCTTTCAATACAATCCTACTAACTTTCAGCTTGTGGGAGACTTAGAAATGAGATGGCTGTAAAATTCTGCAGAATATCTCAATGTTTACTGTCGGAAGGGTTGTACCAGAACTGGCCTTTAATGCGAGTCATGGGAGCTCCTCTTGTGGAGAACTCGGATTTGGCTCTCAGGTGGCTGTGCTGTAGTACTGCAGAGCCCATGATAAGAGACGTGTCCTTCCAGGTGGTGATGGGATATGCACACTCCCTGGTCATCGCCCGTCAGGAGACTGAACAGGAACAGGAGAAGCTGAAGAAGCTGCCAGAGTACAACCCTCGCATGCTCTGATTGGCTGCCAGCTCTTGACCTCTGACCTCTCACCTCTCTTTCCAGAGGCAACTGATTTCCATTACCGAACGCACTCACCTAGGTCACCTGTGGTAGTGGTGTTTTGGTGATGGTGGTTGGGGAGCGGGGGGGAGTGGTAATATGAACAGGGCATAAACGTACACCTTGAGTTACAAAAAAAAAAAAGAAGAAAAAAAAAGAAAAATTAAAAAATAAACATGTCACATTGATACTTCAATTTTGATGAGATCACCTGTGAAAGTAGGCCACACCTACCGAGTGGAAGCCCCTCCCATACGGGGGCGGCTCCTTTTCCCCTCCCACCTCTGTCCTCTGGTCTGGTCATGGACACTCCAGCTGCAGGTTCTTCCGAATACTCCAACGCCCACCCCCCCAGACAGACACACATTCCCAGGATGGCCGCCTCCACCCCTCCCATTCCTGAAGGCTCCAGCCCAGGACTCTCCTATGTTCTGTATGTGCGTTGGGGTGTTTTTTGTGTCGCGTACATTGATCCATCTCCATTTTTTGGTGCTACAACATGTCGATACAGTCCAGGCCACTGGGAAACTGCAGCGATCGGTATGGGGAGGGGCGGGACGGATCCAAGACCCCGATCATTTCATATCTGTGCCTTTTGTTTGTTTTTTTTTTTGTTTTGTTTTTTTGTGAGGTATTTTCCGATACGGCTGTGCTTTGTCGTCAGAGAGAAACTGATCAACTGAACTTGTTATTTGTGTGTAATCTTGACGCGTGTTTTTGTGTAACTGTGTGTACGTCCGCAGTGCCCGCTTTGTCCAACACCGAAAGGTGTGAGATGAGGATCTGCGAAAACCCGTTCGACACGGTTTGACCTCAACTTTGTTCATTTCATTTAAGCCTTTGCTTTTTTTTTTCTCTTTTGCTTTTGTTTGTTCATTCCACGTGTTGAGTCGTGGCAGCGATGAACAAAAAAACAAAAACCAGCAAACAATGAATAAAGTAGCACTTGCAGTGGTTGTGGACAAACCGCGAAACGGGACGATGGAGTAGACCAGCAACTGTGCCTGTCTGTTCACCTCTGCCAAACCTGTTACATTCCCTGTTATTTTCAGTGTTTTCTTATGTGCTCTTTGTATTAACTGATTTTCCAGAGTGCAGAGGTGGCAGGTGAAAGCACAGCTGTGTTGGTTTTCAAGACCAAATTGCAAGGAGCCGATTTTAAAAAAATAAACGTTAATTAAGCATAGCAGAGTTTGTGAGCTGCTCTTCCTAAATTGCATCCATTTTCGGTTAGTATTGGGGGCGTGTGTCCTGTGGGGTCAGTTAGGCTGTTTCTTGTTCTGGGTTTATGCATTTTTTTTAAAAAACATTTTTGTTTTTTCCATGGAAATGTTAATTAAAGGTTCACAAAAGTTTTTTGTGTGTTTTTTTTTGTCTTTTGAATAAGTGGGAAAAGGTCATGGTGGAGAGGGGATCAATAAAACCGACAGTAGCCCATTCAATTTCTCTGCAGTGGTAGCAAAGATGAATTCTAAAAGAGACTGTTGCTGAGAAACGACGCCACATTAGACATCTTCCATTTCCATTTTGTTGTATTTCTGTCGCATAGCACAGTGAACCCTGTGCAGTGCAGTGACTGCTGCGTAAACGAACTGCGCTGAGACCGATGGAATGAGTGAACCTCAGCTGCGACCTCCTTTTACCACAACACAAGTACAACATAACACTCGTCTCTTAGCCAGAAGATTTATTAAAACACACTAAACAAATACACAGAATACAAAGTAAAATTTGACCATGTTCGCTTTTTCCTTCTCTTTGCTCTCGAGCAAACACCCGTAGCGTAATACTTTTCAGGGTCTGAACGTTAACGTTCGTTAATTTTACTGTATTTTTTTTTCCCCACTATGAACTTTCATACAACACATTTTTACATGCCATGTTTACATTTCTACAAAAAAAGTTAGCCTTGGCCAGGATCTTTTGGTAGCTTTTAAAGCCTTTGCCATTCATAATATATGTAGTATTAGACTGAAGCCTTCACCTGTTATATTCATACACAATCTAACACTGTATCAGTGCAGCACTCTCGCCTTAATGAGCTTCAGTTTGATTGCATTGCGTCATTTTCAAAGTTCCTTACTCTGAGGGGGTTTGCCGGTTTTAAACCACAGGATCCAAAAGGGACTACTCTGTCAAAATACTCGTTTCCATTACTAGTAGCATAGGCCCAGTCCTATTCAGGCACTGATTTCAATCTTTCATAATGATAATCTATGCATCATATTTTCTCACCGCTATTGAAACACTTTCAAAAGGAGGTTCAGCTGTGAGATGACCTCCAGTTGCACATAAATACAAACTAACCTGCAGAGCCATACTGAACCAGGGCCAGCGGGGAGTTTCAGTGTACTACCATGACGCAGAGTAGTATCTTTAAAACTAAGTTTCAGAGGGGGGAGGGGGGCGGGAGCAGGATCTTACTGATTCATGCTGTGTGGGATGTCGATCATAGAGGGTTGGTATTTGTTGCTGTCAAGACAATGTACACATCCTTAATTAGGATGTGGATGATAGCCATGGCCTTTATATAAAGTGCTTTACAAGTACACACATTCTATGCCCAGCTTCACACTGGCACACATTGTGTAAGGAGGACACTAAGACATAATTGTAAAGTTTGTCTGGCACTTCCAGTGGTCCTCTACTGTGTTTCTCCCATGATGTTACGAGTGCAAGTGCCTTTGTGTGATTATGACTTGACTTAAAGGCGTCGACTAGCAAAAAATGAAAAATGTCTTTTGGACAAGCAATGCTTCCTGCCGATTGGTCAGCATGTGTGTATTCCATTGTCTTTTCAGTTCAACACTCTGTGTCCAAGAACAGGATATGCGCCAACAGGATATTTTCATTCATTCTCACAGTTCCACAATAATTTTTTACAGAAACACTGCACCAGCAAGCAAAAACAAAACCTTTACCTTGCAGTATTCAAATCTTTGGGAAACAAAACCAAATTGCGCATGAGATGCCTGAAATGATACAACTGAACACATACATTCAAGAAAGTAAACAACAATCCCAGACCATTTCAGTACAGAAATGGGTAAATTCAGTTTAACCACAATGTGAGAGCTTTTCACATTTCAATGACAGAAGGCAAGAGCACTTCAGAAACGGCAGGTCATACTGTCGCTCGGGCAAAATGCGTGACGCCTGCCCCTTGAGGTCACAGAAAATCAGACATTAAAAAGATTTTGCATCACAGAATGCTCACATTGGCTTTCAACCAATGAGATTGAAGCGCACTTTCCCACTGCAGTGGTCTGACAGATAACGTTGTCATGACCACAGCGCAAGGCAGCACGACTGGGGGACTTTGAGGTCTAAAACTCTGCGCCTCCTGTTGTTTTTAAAACCTCTAATGCTCCATTAGCAGGTGGGAGCTAGCCTAGCTCACCACCATAACAACCCAGCTGAATAATGCAGCCATTCGTGCAACCCATAAAGATTTGGGCTGAGAAACGCAAGACTCACATATTAATTTTTCCCCCCATCAAATAGCACAATATAGCTTGCCTTAATTCACAACTTTATACACAAACATGAAAACAATAACAAGGCAGTGTTCCACAATTAGCGTGAGAATACTGAAGTGAACTGGCCCTGGAGCACATTCTCATTTGCGAAGACGGGTTATCCTGGGGAGCGAGAGAACTGTGTACGGAGCGAACACTGCATCTTACAGTCAGCGCTGGACTCTGCTTCGGAGATCGTTTGTGAACCGGAACTTGATATTATTCTTAAAGCATTCTCCTAAACCGTCGACTTGGAGAAAACGCTATGGTCTAGTGTTTTTACAGTCACCAGCATTCATTCTGCACACACTGTGCTTTCACATTGTTTATCAACATTCTAAAATCATAAACAGAAAAGGTTCCGCTTGGTTCCGCTTTCCGTGCCAACGAAAAGGGCTTTTGTCCTCTGCCTCTACCTCTAAATAGCACGTCAAATGATTTCTATTTAAGGACACATTTGGCCACCGACTCTCATCTACCTGATCATTTCGGGGACAAACATTCTCTTCAAATGGACAGGCAGTGGGTGGAAAAGATGAGAATCTTTGCCATGTCAACATCAGAACTTAAGGTTTTGCAATTTATAAATTTCACTATTATATTTTGTCGGTAAAGGTGTGGTAGCCTATTACATTTTGCCAGGAAAGGTGTAGTAGTGTTATATTAGGCAGTAAAAGTGTAGTAGTGTATCATATTTACTCATTAGAGGTGTGGCAGTGCATTGTATTTTGTCAGTAAAGGAGTGGTAATTTAATACTTCGTTGGAGCCAGGAGGCATTTTGCCACTGATATTCTCAGCTTTCCTCACAGCAGAATCCAGCGCTTTATCACTATATGACTAACAGGTTTTTCAGAAGATTTCCGTCTCCTCAATCATTTTGAATTCATACTTAAAGAAGGACGCCCTTCCTGCAGACACAGCTCTGCACTTCAGTTTGGGGGAAAGATTAATGAACGAAATGGGAGACGTGTCACAAATGAGCAGATATCAACTGCAAACGCTCTCGACCAAAACACCACACCGGGCTTCAAAAAAAAAGGTACATTCCTTTTCACATGGTCCCTCGCTACTTCTCCAAACCCTTCCCCCCAATTGTCATTTAATTTGTACATTTAGTCATTCATTTAGTCTAATTCAGTAAACAATGCTAAATAAAGTGCAGTCTCAGCAATATGCACATTTAAGAGCTCCTATCAGCGCAGTACCTACATACAGCATTGGGACTGTGCGTACACGGAGAAGCTGACACAAAAGAAGGAATGTAACAATGTCACCTGGGACTCCAGCATGATGGAACAGTGTGCTTCCTCATGCGCCCACTAGAGGGCATCCCACAATGCCTTCATTCCAGTATGCCGGTTGGACACAAAATTGCAATGTAAAAAATATATATACGGTATATACTCACTTCACTCTCAGCCAGCAGACTCAGGTTCCCATGATGCTCAGCTTTAAGTGTCAGCGCTGTTGAATTGGAGAGGACAGCGGACCGATCCACAGCTCCACTGATTATGGGGGTGGTGTCAGCACCGGTCCCTTCCCAGCAGCCTCAGCGGCATGGAGATCCGTGACCCGCTGGCCGGTGGAGAGGCGGAGAGAGCCTGGATGAGCGCGGCGCGTTCCTGCCGATGCACGGGACCCTCTCGGCTGGTCCCGAACGGGGCGCTGAGGTCGCGGCCGACGACAGCGAAAAGAAAAGACGCCGGTCCTAATGGCTGCTTGTGAAAAAACAGGTACTCCATACCTCGCCGCGCGGCGAGACAGAGCAGAGAATCGGACAGTGTCGCCACCCTCTTCTCTCCCTCTCTCCACTCCAAGGCCTGTCCAGCCTGTGATCCCCCCCCCCCCAACCCACCCCCTTACTGCAGCCAGTTCAAAGCAAAGACCCACAGACACTGTACTGTATGAAGCATATGTACAGAATCCCCCTTCATTCCTTGAGAGAGGTGGGGGCGAAATTACAGTCGATAAGATATATATACATACATATTCATAATATTCATAAATTCCAGTGAATTCAATGTTCATTGGTGTTGGTGGGCAGGACCTAATCCTCGATGCATATGACATCGGAGGCCTTTCCGGTCTTTAGGTCCGAGGCGCTGATGTCCTTCAGGGGGTCGCTGGACTTCATGTCCAGGAGGCTGGACGGGGGAGGGGGGCCGTTTGTGGAAACTGGGAGGATTAAACAAAAAAATCTACTGAGGCATTAATTCAAACAGCATTCATCACAGAACAGACGCAGCAGGCAGGAAGAGACAGGAAAAGGGGCATCGCGCCCCCCCCTTACCACTGATGTAGGGCCCCAGGGGCATCTGGCTGTAGTTGACGATGCTCCCGCCTCCCGGCCCACGGAACCCGCCCCCAAAACTGCTGCTGTACATCTGAGAGCAGCCGAAGGAGCCCGGTGGGAAGGGCTGGGGAAAGCGAGCACTCATTAAAACCCAGAGCCATGCCTCTCTGTCTCCAACAGACGCACATCAGCCGTTTAGCAGACTCTTATCTACAGTGACCCACTGGAGAATCTCAGGTTAAGGACTTTGCTCAAGGGCACAACGGCAGTGTCCCACGGGGCAATCGAGCCTACATACAGACACTGAGCTGCAAGCCCAGTGACCATTATTTAACCACGCTTCCACTTGGATGTACAACAGGAACGCATTGACAAACACTGTCCCCCAGACAGGACAGCAGCTCAAAGGTCTGAATGGCTTTAAGCAGCCAATAAATTCATAATGGTTCACCAAATACTGAGCTCAGAACATGGCTTTACTATCTTCACCTATGCTACTATATATCCTCAAAGTAATCTACTGCTAGAAGCGCTACATTCTCAGTCTCTCTCCTGAGCCTACAGTGGTACTTACTATGGCATACTATGCAGGACTTTTACCTTGAAAATATTACAAATGAACTCTGTTCAGTCATATCTATGTTGTATCTATGCTGGAATGCCCAGCAGGAAGCGGTGTTTCCGCGGAGACGGACCTGCTGGGGCGGCGGCTCGTTGCCGCGGTTGGTGAGCCGGCTGAGGATGCTCCGCTCGGACATCTGCAGGCGCGCCGCCACGGGCGGGATCCGCGACAGCATGGAGGGCAGCCGCGTCACGTCCGCCTTCATGTCGCTGAGCAGCTCCTCCAGCTGGTTCAGCACTGCAACAGCACCGCGCGGGACACGGGAAATTAGGACAAATCTCAACGGTCACAGCAACCGCAGCCACACTGGGCAGGGGCCAATCTGTGGCCCAGTGATTTTACACAAGCTGCCTTCCAGCTCGAGGACAGAACACCCGCAAATATTTACAAGATGTGCTCAGACTGCACAAGTGATGAATCGGGGAGACTCTGAAGCAGGGCCCCCAGTCTGTTAAATACTACACCAAGGCTCAGACACACCTCTCTCTACCACAAATCCTTCTTACTGCCATCATTCTACAGTTTTTTATCTGTCCATTTCAATATCATTATTTTAGTATCTCTCCTCTCTAGCATTGCTCTCATCATTATGTGAATATTGTGTACTGTTTTCACTTGGGAAAGGTGCTCTGTAAGTGAAGTTATCAGAGGCAGACGCTGACCTTTGTGCAGCACTGCGTTGGCGGGCTTGTTCCCGGCCAGGGACTCTTTGGAGAGGTGCTGGTGCGACTCGGCCAGGCACTCCACCTCCGCGAAGCGGGCGTTGAGCGCCATGGCGGGGTGGCTGGGGTCCTGGCTCATGTTCAGATAGGCTGCCCGTCTCAACTGCTCCTCTATCACCAGCGCCTGCTCCAACAGCTGGGGTACAGGCAGAGAGAGAGAGAGAGAAAGAGGGAGGGAGCGAGGGAGGAGAAGAGTGAGAGGAGCATCCACCGTACTCAGCCATCGTAGTTTCTATACAGTGATCCCATCTCTATCTGTAACCCCTCCACTTAAAAAAGATCCCATGACTTTCTAACACCAGTAAAGGCTGAAGATGGAGACTCTGGACCGCATGCACACTCATCTGTCTCCAAGGCCAGTCTACCAGACCTTGAAGCGCCGAGCCAGGAACTTGTTCTTCATCTCCAGGTAGTTTCCTTTGTGCACCTCGCTTTTGAAGGGCTCGTTCAGGATGGTGAAGCGGGGGTCGTTCTGGATGTCCTGCCAGCGTGCGTAACCGTGCCTGAAGGGACGACCTGGTCAAGGACAATGACCGGGCAGGACCCGCTGACCACACCTTTCAGAGAGGGGTTTCAAAAGCGAACCGCGGGGCATCGGAACAACCAGAAGAGGATACGTGACGATGCCGGCCAGGAGCCAGTAGTCATGACGACGGTGCCAGATGTCGTGCATCTTCCCCGACGACACTGCCGCTCGCTCCTCGTTCTGCCACAGCGTGTGCAGCTCTGTGAACACAGCGAAACGCGTCTGAACCACAGCGTGTGCAGCTCTGTGAACACAGCGAAACGTGTCTGAACCACAGCGTGCGCAGCTCTGTGAACACAGCGAAACGCGTTTGAACCACAGCGTGTGCAGCTCTGTGAACACAGCGAAACGCGTTTGAACCACAGCGTGTGCATCTCTGTGAACACAGCGAAACGTGTATAAACCACAGCGTGTGCAGCTCTGTGAACACAGCGAAACGCGTCTGAACCACAGCGTGTGCAGCTCTGTGAACACAGCGAAACGCGTTTGAACCACAGCGTGTGCAGCTCTGTGAACACAGCGAAACGTGTATAAACCACAGCGTGTGCAGCTCTGTGAACACAGCGAAACGTGTTTGAACCACAGCGTGTGCAGCTCTGTGAACACAGCGAAACGTGTTTGAACCACAGCGTGTGCAGCTCTGTGAACACAGCGAAACGTGTTTGAACCACAGCGTGTGCAGCTCTGTGAACACAGCGAAACGTATATAAACCACAGCGGGCCACAGTACCCCATACCCCTCTTCAGAGACTCACTGCTGCTGGGACAGTCAGACTGCATTAACTCCACTCATCACCAGTGAGTCACTGGTCTGATCAAGCAAATGTGTTTGACTGTGGAGAAAGTGTTTTGATTGGTTTATAGGAGAGCCAATGACAGGTGTAATGTACCTATCACTAGAGTGGGGGCTCACAAAATGACACTGGCTGACTGCTTCAGGATTATGTTTTTTAAAACTGTACTTTAGCAGCACCTCATCCAGCAACACAACCAACAACAGGACCTCTTAAAGGGTGTAACACAGGACAAATGCCAGCTAGTCTCACCTGCTCACAGGTGTAGAGACCCACCCCTGAACACACAGCAAGACTTACCAGTGCACAGGTGTAGAGACACACCCCCTGCACTCCTTCACTCCAAGCCCAGGTGTGCAGCTCTGTCTCCTCTCACCTGTGAAGCCACCGTCTGCGATGTTGAACATGAACTTCATCTTGCTGTTCTTGTCCTCCTTCCTGCCCTCCTCCATGTCATCACGCGCTTCTTTATCTCCGTTCAGCTGGCTGTCAGGTACATCCTCGCTCTTAGTGTCCTCAGGAGGTACTGTGAGAAACACATACACTCCAAATATTATAATAATTATATTATTATATCAGAACTGAATTACATGCACATGTTATGCAAAACTGTTTTTTAAAAATAATTAAATACATATTGTATATCAGGAAGTTGTTATTCTAAATTTATTCAATATTTGTAAGAAATTAAAGATGTATAAAAATACTGATCCTATTGAGGAATCTGACCACATCCCTTCTTCTGTGTGTTCATACTGACCTGGTATGGGCTCCTTCTCATCCGTTTTCACGGGAGTGGGAGTTCTCTCCTCCTTCTCTGCGACTCTATCCGTCTCTGCACTGGGCTCCCCTGCGGATCGCAGCACACCGTTTCAGTGCACTGTTTAAACCGTGCGATGCCCCCTCTGTGAGCAGGCCCTCTCCAGTGTCCACAGTTAAGAATAAACACGCACTAGCGCCAGCCAAACCACCCAATCAGAGCTCAGTTCTGGAAGCGGCCAATCCAAGGCCATGGTTTTGGCCGGTCGGGTGAAAGCAGACCTTAAGGCTCACCTTTGGGGGGCGTCTGCTCGCTGGACGTTTCAGCTTTGTCACTCTCCTCTGCCTGCCTCTCCTCGGGGACACCCTCCTTAGACTCCACACTGTCAGGGACCTTCTCAGCCACTGGGGAGGACTCCAGACTGGTGGGAACCTGGGGAGGGGGAGGGAGAGGGAGAGAGAGAGAGAGATAGTGAGAGAGAGAGAGAGAGAGAGAGAGAGAGAGAGAGAGAGGGGGAGAGGGAGAGAGAGAGAGAGGGAGAGAGAGAGGGAGATAAAGAGAGAGGGTGAGAGAGGTAGAGGGAGGGAGGGAGGGACAGAGAGGTGGGAGGGAGGGAGAGGGAGGCAGGCAGAGAGAGAGGAAGGTAAGGAGGGAGGGAGAGAAAGAGAGAGCGAGGGAGAACGGAGGGAGTGAAAGAGACAGAAAGGGAGAGAGCGGGGAGAAACAAAGAGGGACAGAGTAAGAGATGTAGAGTGGCAGGGAGAGAGAGAGGAATTGAGGAACAGACAGAGAGTGAGAGTGACAGGGTGGATGGGCCACACACCTCAGGCTCAGAGGGCTTCTTGCTGTCCTGCTCTGCTGGGTCTTTGTCTTCTGAGGGCCCAGAGACGGCGTCCAACTTGTCTGCACAAAACAGCATTACACATGCCATCAGTGTGTACAGTCCCACTACACAGCTCTGCTGTTACACTGACAGTTACAAACAGCTACAGGTAGAGTATATAACTGCAGGACTGGGCGTATCCACAGGCGGCCACTCGAGCTATAGTCCACATGACACTATAGAGCAGAACATAGTCTACAGAGTTAGCACATGACACTGTTCTACAGTACAGAGTTAGCGCATGACACTGTTTTACAGTACAAAGTTAGCATATGGCACTAGTGTGGTATGCTCTCACCTGGGGGCACTGGGGTCCCTGGCTGGGTGACAGCAGGACTGGCTGGGACAGGGGTATTGGGGTCAGAGGACAAACTCTCAGTAAGCTTCTTCAACTCCAGTCCCTCTGGGACTACACCAGGGTTGCTGTACTTCCCATTAACCAGCTCAAACTCCTGTACCTACACACAGATAGACAGAGAAACATTCGGAAGATTTTTTAATAGATTCAATTTTTCATTAGCCTGTATGCTTTGAACACACATGGCTGCGTGTTGCTTTCAAAGCACTGCTATTTGAAGGGATGGGATTGGGATGTGTGGCGTACCTTCTTACGAACGAGCGACATGACACCGATCCGGGTGAGGACGTGCTGTCGGGACAGCCCCTCCCTCGGGACTCCGTCTGCGAAAGTCTCCGCACCGTCAGCTCCGGGCTCGCACAGGTGCCGCATGAAGAGGGAGACGTAGGCCCTGCAAGAGACCAGCAGGGGGAGCCCCTCTTCACGTCTCGCACAACACGGTCATCAGCCATTTACATTTGTGTTAATATTCAGCAGTACTCGTGACGCACTGAAACAAAATACACCAGCGCTTGCATACAAATCCAGACCCAATACAGGGGTGAAAAATATAATTCCCAACACGCATTGAGCCAAGAGCAGTTCCTCTCTGTAAACTTGCTTGTAAAACACAGGACGGCACACAGTTCCACGTGCTGGCAGTAAAATTCACATCACTGTTATGTAGCTATGGTGCAGTGTAATGCAGATACAGGGTTATAAACAATAGGTTGTGGGTCTGAATCCTTAGTGGGGCACTGTTTTTGCACTAAGGGTTGTTCATCTATTCAGCTGCATGCTGTCCTTTCCAGTTACACATTACAGCTGGATTTTTACCTATGCGATGAGGTGAATGAGTGTTATGTCAGCTGTCAGTAGGAACATAGAGCGCGTACAGTGCAGACCACATTATGCACAGGCCTGTCCCAGGACAGGGGGCGTACCTGAACTCCTTCTCGCTCTTGCCCCGCAGGTCCCTCACTAGCCAATGGGAGTTGAAAGCATCCTGGGGGGGCATGCCCCAGCGCATGATGGCATTGAGGAAGGCCTTCCGCTGACGGGCGTTGAACCCCAGCACCTGGCACACACACACACACACACACACAAAGCTCACACAACCGCACCGGCACCACCAGGAAGCCTCAACCCAAATCCCAGCATCGAGGGTGTCTTTAAGGCCGGGAGGAGGGAGCAAGGCTTCATGAAGCCTGAAATGGGAGGAGTTATCCTTGCACTTACTGACATGGACCAATGTTTTGCAGTGGAGAGAAAATTGTATCTGATTGGTTCAGGCATCACAATAACTCCACCCACTATGGGGCTTGTGAAGCCTCACACCCATCACCAAAGTCAAAGGGCTTCAGTTGGGGTACGCAGTCACCCCTGAGCATGACTTTGACTCTGTGGTGAGCCCTGTCACATGGATTAGTCCCATGATTAGCCAATGAGACAAGGCGACGGCAGCAGTGACATCATTGCTCCAGCAGTGAGCTGTGAGACGGCGCCTTGGCGCTCACCTCGATGTTGCCCCCGACGCGAGCCAGCAGGGGTGGGAGGGGCTTGTCGCGGTCGCTGCGCAGCTGCCTCCGGGACTGCCGGCGCCCCCCTGCAGGAGCACACAGGGCGGGACCCGGTGAGTCTCGCACCCTCGGCCGCGCCGGGAGCACAGAACCCAAAGACCCGCGCGCCACACCCACCTTCCGGCCTCTCCTCGAAGTCTTCGTCCTCGTCTTCGGACCCCACGGAGTACTCGGACTGATTGTCTGAAAGGTCGTCCTGCCATTCTGAGCCACAGTCCAGAGAGAGACAGCACAGTACATTCGCTTCATCGTCCACCCCCCCGCCCCCCCGCTAACCGCTACCCTCCACCTGACTGCGCTGCGTGAACCCTCACCCCCCGCCCAACGCTACACCCCGCACCTCGTTACCCCTGACCCCACACACACACACACACACTGCTGACAACTGAGCCCTTGCAGTGGTTAATATGTCTGGCACATTGAGAAAATCTGGCCTGCTACTACAATATTACTATTGTTAGAGAATATGACATTGCTTGGAGCACTGCTGCCAGCACCCTTTCAGCTCTTCCATGCTTTTTCCCCTCTCATATTGCTTTGTGAGCTGTTAATATGCCTGCATCAGGTCAGCATGTAAATGAGACCTTGATCTCAAATGTTACCGAATGAAATGAATGAAAAACGTAGCCTAGAACAGAGAGGTAGGAAACAAGGGGTCCCAGAGCCCTAGATTAACGTCAGGTTAATTAGAATGAAGCTAAGTTAAAACTAAGCTAAATTAATGCAGGAGACGAAGTACAAAGCATTTACAGTAGCACACAGTTAATTACACCACTTCATTACAAAGTCACATCACGTCACATCAAACACATGTCTAAAAAACACACGGTCAACTGCATTCATTTAGCATGACTGAGCCCATGTTTTCCATGTTTTCTACACAGCCTCAGTATGTCATATCCTCAGACAACGCTGCCTGAGAGCTGAGATCCTTTTTTTGTAGGAGTGTTGCGGTGTTCTGCTTTTCCTTCCTTCACAAGGAAGCACTTTAAAAATCTTTCACACCACCTAAAAATAAAATAACTTTCACGTCAGCAAATCCAAAGTAAGCCCTTCTCGTTTTTCAAATAATCTGAGACAGACAGAAGTTTCCAGCACGCCAGACATCCTCACCGTTGCATACGGCACAGACCCGTATCCGTGTGTTAAGCACAGAGAGCTAGAGCGCTAAGCGTAGCACCATAAAGGCGTTAAAGGTCCACAGCAGCGTTACTGTACACGGTGTACGGCAGGGATGCTCAGATCTGGCCTTCACGCGCCAGCAGTACTGCTGGTTTTCTCTTCTGCCTGATAGTTCACAGCCCAATTAAGTCACTGGCTGGCCAGAGATCACACTCGCCCGGTGCGTCAGGTTTAACTCAGGCCCTGATTGGAGGGGCGGAATGAAAAGCAGCAGTGCTGGCGTCCCTGAGGGCCGGGTGTGAGCACCCCGGGCGTACGGCTCCTGATCTGCTCCTGGCCTGTCCCTCTCCCTGCGGTGCGTGTGGGTTAGGCGGGGGGAGGAAACGCACCCCTACCTTGGTCCTCTTGCGTGGTGTCGTTGTAGTTGACCTGCTTGCGGATGCGCTTGCCCTTGCCCAGGTTCTGCAGTCTCTGTGCTCGTGTGGTGCCAGTTCCAGTAGTCCGGGTCCACGTTCTCCTCCTGCTTAATGATCTCCCTCTGCACCTCCTCCTGCACACGCACACACACACACACACACACACACACGTACAGAGACACACACACGCACACATGCAAGAGCACACACACAAAGCAATAAGGGAACAGGTTATTTCTGTTCCAAACACGCCGACACCCACATAAACAGCTCAGTCAGAGTTTGTAGTTCCGTCTTACTGAGCTACTTAACCCTGGTCCTGAAGGGACAGAATACTCACTGAGCTACTCAACCCTGGTCCTGAAGGGACAGAATACTCACTGAGCTACTCAACCCTGGTCCTGAAGGGACAGAATACTCACTGAGCTACTCAACAGTGGTCCTGAAGGGGCCTAATACTCACTGATCTACTCAACCCTGGTCCTTAAGGGACCTAATACTCACTAAGCTACTCAACCCTGGTCCTGAAGGGACAGAATACACACTGACTATCATCTTGGTCTGAAGGCTAATACTCACTGATCTACTCAACTCTGGTCCTTAAGGGACCTAATACTCACTAAGCTACTCAACCCTGGTCCTGAAGGGGCCGAATACTCACTGATCTACTCAACCCTGGTCCTGAAGGGACAGAATACACACTGAGCTACATCTGTCTGAAGGGCTAACTACTGCACTCAACCCTGGTCCTAAGGGACTAATACCACTAAGCTACTCAACCTGGGCCTGAAGGGGCCAATACTCACTGATCTACTCACCCTGGTCCTGAAGGGGCGTATACTCACTGATTACTCAACCCTGGTCCTGAAGGGACAGAATACTAACTGAGCTACTCAGCCCTGGTCCTGAAGGGACAGATTACTAACTGAGCCACTCAACCCTGGTCCTGCCCTGGAGGGGGGAAGGAGTGACTGCAGGCTTTAATTCCAGCCCAGCTCCTCACTGTATGGGCAGACGCACGGCTCTGTGAAAGCAGCCGTTTCCTTCGCCTGCTTGGCGTACAGAGAGACGGAACCCGTGCCCCTGACCTCACCTCTCCGTCTTCCTCCCGCACCACGTACTGCGCCACCTTGAAGGAGCTCAGGTACTCGTTCATGTTCTGGATCTCCGTGTCCTCCGTGGCGTCCTGGCTGCGGTCCAGCAGCTTGGAGATGGCGTTGTCATCGTAGTGGATCACGCTGACGTCCTCGCCGTCCTTCGTGTCACCTAAAACGAGGAGGGGGGGGGCAGTTTGCAAGGTCACGTGACCGCGGCTCGTCAGATTAAGGAGCGTGCTGACAGTTTGATGGGGTTGGAGCGGTATGTCGGTCGCCGTGGGTACCGTTAGCCCGAGCTGCCTCCACGTCATCCTTGAAGAGCTCCTCGGTGCCGAACTTGAGGATGTCGTCCAGCTCCTGCTTGGACATGGAGCCCGTCTTGGAGCCCAGGCCGGGCCGCACCACCAGGTGGGTCAGCATCATCTTGCGCTTAGCAACCTGCGTGATCCGCTCCTCCACTGACGCCCGGGTAACGAAGCGGTAGATCATCACCTTCTTATTCTGACCAATCCGGTGTGCCCGGCTAAACGCCTGAGAGACAGAGAGAGAAAGAGCAAGAGATGGAGGGAGGGAGAAAGAGAATGATAGGTATATAAGGCCAGTGGAATCAATCATTTCCAGAACCCAAAGAAAAAAACCAGTAAATCAGAAAATACAATTTCAGGAAAAAAAAATCTTGTGAAATCTTGTTATTTCTTAATTGTGTGGGTATGTTTTGACATATAACAGTTTTGCCTGTGCACTGTGTGAGTGCGCATCTGGGTGCGTGTGCGCATGTGCATGTGTGTGTATGCATGTGTGTATGTGGGAAAGGAAACACAGTACCTGGATGTCGTTGTGTGGGTTCCAGTCAGAGTCGTAGATGATGACAGTGTCAGCAGTGGCCAGGTTGATTCCCAATCCCCCAGCACGAGTGGAGAGCAGGAAGCAAAACTGCTGAGCTCCCGGAGCTGAGGACAGAACAGAGGGGGAGGGGGGTGAGCGGGTTAGAGTGCTGCCCTCTGGTGGCAATCCGAGGAGCATGTTCACAGCATGAATGAGTATCCATCCCTCCTGACAGCTGTGAAACCGTGCTAAGAGCCTGCAGAGTAAAAGCTTTATTGACGTTCTCTGCCTCCGCGCCGCGGCCACACTGCAGTCGCCTCACCGTTAAAGCGGTCGATGGCTTCCTGCCGCAGGCCCCCAGTTATGCCCCCGTCAATACGCTCGTATTTATAGCCCTCGTACTCCAAGAAGTCCTCCAACAGATCGAGCATCTTGGTCATCTGTGAATGGGAGAGGAGCGGTACACTGTGAGAGGGTCTCATTAGCACAAATCTCACGCGCACGCATCTATACTTTGTATTCACTGTTTGTCAAGTTCTCATATGCAATAGCAGGCACCACACCCATTAAAATGCATACAAATATAATCCATCAAAGACTACATTTCCCAGAAACCTCTAAAGGCAAGATACATTTACGCATACAAGTATAATTCCCGGAGGTAATTTCTCCATTCACAACATAAATAAACATATCACCAAGATAGGAACAAATAGGGAGAGACACTCGGACACATGTACACACACAGATGGAGCTAGACACTGACCTGAGAGAAGATAAGAACTCTGTGTCCACCATCCTTCAGTTTCTTGAGCATTTTCTGCAGAAGGGTCAGTTTGCCTGAGGATTTCACCAACAGGTTCCCATCATATGAGCCATTGGGCAACACAGGGGCTTCCTGCAGGGAGAAACAGGCATACACACGCACACCGAGACACATGCGCGTGCACACAGACACACACACATGGCCAGACACACACACACGCATACACACACGCACGCAGCACACACACACACACACACACACACACAGGATAAAGTGTGTAAAGTACTTGCGCCTCCACTCAGCAGTAAGGACATGCCGGTGTGTGTGTGTGAGCAGTGATCATTACCACAGCTGCCACAGGGAACAGGTAGGGGTGGTTGCAGCACTTCTTCAGGTCCATCATGATGTTGAGCAGGGACACCTGGTTCCCCCCGCCCTTCGAATTCAGCGCCTCAAAGTTCCGCGTCAGGATGAACTTGTAGTACTTCCTGGGGGACCCCCACAGCAGAGGGAGAGCATGCCACACTGTATTAGTCCACATTCAGCAAACGTTATGCATCTACAGTGCCTCACCAAATAAAGAGCCTCAAACACGTAAAACAAGAGCAGCAATCACAACACCTCACTGGAGACCAGCAACTGTTCCCTGGCATTCCATGAAAAATGTATCTTAGGACACATTTCCTGGCAGAAAAACTCAAAAAGATGAATTGACCTTGGCCACCATTTCTGTAATATGTCAGAATAGGAGTGCTGATCTAGGATCAGTTTTGCCTTCTAGCTCATAATGCCTTTAGCTCATAATAACATTAGCTCATAATGTTAGGAGAGGTACAGGAGAAACCTGATGCTAGACCAGAATTTGCACTACAAGACTTTACAAACAGGCCTGATATATCACAACAATACAATTACATTACATTACAATCACTTGGCAAATGCTCTTATTCAGTGACGTATAGATGTGTAACTCTCAAAAAATGCAAAATGGAATATCGCCAAGGTACAAAGGCCGGTTTGTAACCAATAATTATAATGTTAATCTAAAAAACAACTATTTTTTTATCGTAACTAAGAAAGTACCACTAGGCAGATAATATATCTTTACACAGCTCTAACAATAACATTATTCACTGTCACGAGAGTTTGAACAGTTCACGTGCCAAATGGCGGCCTGAGACTGAAGTGAGGGCAGGGGGCGGGGCTAAGACCTACTTCTGCATGGGACTGAGCTCCACGCGCACGATCAGCTCCGTCTTCGCCGGCATGTTCTTGAAGACGTCGGCCTTCAGCCTCCGGAGCATGTGCGGCCCCAGCAGGTCGTGCAGCTTCTTGATCTGGTCCTCCTTGGAGATGTCGGCAAACTCCTCCAGGAAGCCGTCCAGGTTACTGTAGGTACGAAGACCAGGTGCGTTTGCACTGAGCATGCTCACAATGGGGACGGGGGTCATGGCACTGAGGCCAGGTACGCATTTGAACCAGAGCTGACCAAACTGTGGGTCCCCTTCTGACTTTTCAAAACAAACTCTTTGACTACTATTTGACTCTGGAAAGGTTTTGAAAAAACAGCTATGCCTATACCGAGTTGATTTGTGAATATAGTAAATATGGAGTGTGCCTTAAGGTACTGGCCTGCATAGGCTGGGTTTCATATAAAGCAAAACAGTAATAGATATTATTCAATCGTTCAGTGAACTTCCATCATAGTCAAAAGAATAGATGCTTTGACACTGCATGTTTGACTGCAGTGTCCCCCAGACAAACAGACCCCCTCCCCCATGGTCTCACTTGAAGCGTTCAGGTGTAAGGAAGTTGAGCAGGTGAAAGAGCTCCTCCAGGTTGTTCTGTAGAGGGGTTCCAGTCAGCAGCAGCTTGTAGTAGATCTTATAGCCATTGAGAATTCTGAAAAACTGTGAAAGGAAGGATGCATCTGCATGTGGCTGCAATTCAACAGATCCAGAGCCACTTCAGATGCTAAGGACAAGCTGGTTTCTGAAAGATTACATAATGTCTACGCAATGTACTCTGTGAGCACACACTGGGGAATGTTATTAAGCAGGTAAACGAGCTTTGACATGTTTTACATCTTTGGCATTTCATATATTAATCATTATAAAAAAAATAAAATCACTTTCATGTATCAGTCCTCTCTGCCTACGTTTGCAGTACCTTTTCAGACGTAACATAATAATGCTTTCTCTGCAGCAATGGTGTGTACTTGTTGCAAGTCATATGAGGCTCACCTTTGATTGGTTGTTCTTTAGCCTATGGGCTTCGTCCACCACCAGACACGCCCAGTCAATGGAGCCCAGAATGGCCTGGTCGATGGTGATGAGCTCATATGATGTCAACAGCACATGGAACTTGATAGGCGTGTCCTTCTACCAGAAGGGAGACACCGGCAGCAGAGATTTGAGCATCTTCAAAAAGACTGAAACCATAAGGTTCTGGGTTTGCAACTCACATGCTACACTATAGTTGTAACTTCGCACACTTAATCCAAATTGCTTAAATAACAACCAAATAAGTATGTATGAATAGGAAGTTCATAAATATATACGAGAAACTGCAGCAATATGTCAACTACCCATTGTAAATTAAACTGCAGCCTCCGGAATGTTTTGTCAGCCTAGATAAGGGCATAAGCTATGCATTTAAGGGCAATTTTCACTGATCGTCATCAGCGTGTTAAGGCAAAAAGCTTCTGGCTATTGGACACAGGCCCTCTCATGTCAGGAAGGACGCGTGTGCATTAAAGAGGGGTCGTCTCCGCCCCTTCGTCCCCCACCTTCATACGGAACACCTTGCGGCCCGTCTTGGCAGGGGCGTCCTCGAAGGTCAGCTCGTTCTCTCGGATCACGGCGCGGCTGTCCTTGTCCCCCGTGTAGGTCACCACGTAGAACTCGGGGGCCCACATCTCAAACTCCCTCTCCCAGTTGATGATGGTGGACAGGGGGGCGCTGACCAAAAACGGCCCCTTCGAGTGGCCCTGGGGAGTGAGTGCAGCATGTCATTGCATCAGCCCCAAACTGAACAGCGGTGTAAAAAACTGTTTTTACAGTAAGACCTGCTTCTAATTTACCTGAGCTAAGTGACGGGTTAGCCCTAAGACTAGTAGCATTAGCACAGAGCAGTACCATCTCTGTCAGGACGAATATCACAGAGTACACTCAAGAGGGCGCTCGCGCTCACCTCCTTGTACAGGGAGTAGAGGAAGACGATGGTCTGGACGGTCTTGCCCAGGCCCATCTCGTCTGCCAGGATGGTGTCGGTGCCCTGTGCCCAGGAGAAGCGCAGCCAGTTCAGGCCCTCCAGCTGGTAGGGGTGGAGGGTTCCCCCGGTGGCGTCGATGTACCAAGGCTGCTTGTCAAATTTGATTGTGGGCTGTAGGCGGAGACAGAGAGGGAGAGATGGGTTTTGGGTTCGCTCGTGAGACGGCAGGCGGGTGTGGCAGGGCGTGGCACGCGAGGAATCCGGTCACTCACATCCACGATGGGGGAGTCAGGAGGCTTCTCTTTCTTCTCTCCCTCCTTGGATCTCTTTCCCTTCCTCACCACCAGGGGGCGGTTGTCCTCCCCCAGAATCTGCTCCCTGTCACCACACAACACACAGCTGTCAGTCAAACTCTATGGAAGCCTGCACCACACTGCACTGCAGTGTGAGGACGTGTATAAGCACTACTGTGTGCACTGTGTACACGTGGACATGATGTACTGTGCACTCTGTATTGTGTATATACTGTGTGAACATACACTCTGTGGATGTGTACTGCGGGGACATGCACTGTGTGAAAGTGCAGTAAATAGACATGCATTGCCGGGACATGTACTGTGTGAATGTGCATAATTTAGACGGTATGCTGTGTGATCTAGTGAGAGGAAGCCTGTCAACTGAGTGACAGACAAGTGCAACGTGCAGTGCATTCGTCTGGGCTACAGAGACACAGCCGGTAATATCAGCTCACCGGTGGTCCCAGTAGGCCTGTTTGAAGTTGTCATACTCAGGGACGTCAAAGTCATCCACCTCCCAGGTACACTGGTCATAAGACAGGTCCCTCCACTTGATCAGGTAATGCACGTCTCCTTTCTTATCAAAACTGCACAGGAGAGAGGCACACGCCAACAAACTCTGTAATACAACCTGAAGAAGAACATGACCGTTTCTTCAGGACAAAAGAAATAAATGACCTTTGGTACTTGCATGGTTATTGTTTCTTTTATTTTCTGTTATTCCATTCTTAATAACACTGCACCTGTGAAAGGCAGAGGGGGCGGGGTCTCTGTACATATGGGAGGGAGAGGGGGCGGGATCTGTACAAGTGGGAGGGATAGGGGACGGGGTCTCTGTACCTGTGGGAGGGAGAGGGATGTGGTCTCTGTACCTGTGAGAGGGGCGGGGTCTCTGTACAAGTGTGAGGTAGAGGGGACAGGGTCTCTGCATGAGTGAAAGAGGGTGAGGTCTCTGTACCTGTGGAAGGGAGATGGGCGGGGTTTCTGTATCTCTGGGAGGGAGAGGGATGTGGTATCTGTACCTGTGAGAGGGACAGGGTCTCTGTACCTGTGGGAGGGAGATGGGCGGGGTCTCTGTACCTGTGAGAGGGAGAGGGGCGGGGTCTCTGTACGTGTGAGAGGGAGAGGGGCAGGGTCTCTGTACCTGTGGGAGGGAGAGGGCGGGGTCTCCGTACCTGTGGGAGGGAGAGGGGCGGGGTCTCTGTACCTGTGGGAGGGAGAGGGGCGGGGTCTCCGTACCTGTGGGAGGGAGAGGGGCGGGGTCTCTGTACCTGGGAGGGAGGGGCGGGGTCTCTGTACCTGTGGGAGGGAGAGGGGTGGGGTCTCTGTACCTGTGGGAGGGAGAGGGGTGGGTCTCTGTACCTGTGGGAGGAGAGGGGCGGGTCTCCGTACCTGTGGGAGGGAGAGGGGGGGTCTCCGTACCTGTGGGAGGGAGAGGGGTGGGGTCTCCGTACCTGTGGGAGGGAGAGGGGCGGGGTCTCCGTACCTGTGGTTGACGATCCTGTGGATCACCATCCACTCGGGCTTGATGCCGTAGCGGTAGAAGCGCTCCTCCATGGCGGCGTACTCGGGGTCCTTGCCCTTCCTCTTCTCGCTCTTCAGCTCTTCGTCCCCGGAGCCGTAGTCGTAGGGCGGCGGCTCGTCCATGTCGTTCTTGCGCTGGTAGTTGCGGTACATGACCGAGTGGTACAGCTCCAGCTGGGCGGGGGGGCGGGACAGAAAGACGGACGGGCGTGTCACTGCGGGGCGGGGCTCAGAGCGGCAGCGGTCAGCGATGGCGGCTCACCCACCCGTCCCGCACGCGTCTCACCTGCAGCTCGGTGACCCAGGAGCAGTGCCAGTAGGACAGCCCCGCCCACTTCACGAAGAGCTCCCTCTCCGGGTGGCCCTTCAGGGGGGGCTTCAGCAGTTGCACAGCAGGATCCCCGCCCACGCTGGGGGGCACCTCGGGGGGCAGGGGCGGGTCACCCCACGTCCAGTGAAGAATCCGCTGCACCTTCCCTTTCAGAGGGGGGCACTGCAGAGCGTGGGGACGGGGAAAAAGCAGTCTGAAAATCCACTGCACTTTCTTCTGCTTTCATTACAACTATTATTATAACACAAATCTGAAACGTAACAGCTTATTGGAAATACGCTTAGAGGATAAGATATTCAACCAGCATATGAGAAAAAGAGTGCATACAAAGTTTTAATGCTGAGAAGAGGCCTGCCAAGGCCGACAATATCTCATGGATTTCTGCTTCCATGCATGAACAACTTTCTATCAGTTAGTATAAGAGATGTGATGTACAGAACATGTATACAGGAAAACATCTGTAAACCAATTAGTCATTATAAGAACATTCTGAAAAAATCATGGTCCATCCCAGCTGTAATTGGTGGAGGAATGTGTCACTCACCGTGCAGCGTGGACAGAGCCACTCTCCATTGGGTATCTCGGGCAGGGGCGGGTTCAGACAGTGGATGTGATAGGAGGAGGGGCAGGTGTCACAGCACAGCAGCTCTCCTCCGTCTTTACACACCCTGCAGAACTCCATGTGGTCGTCTTCCTCCTGGCCGACAACCTCCTCCTCTTCTTCATCGTCTTTGGGTTCCCACTGGATCCCCTCCTTCTCCTGCTCACACATGCACACACACGCAGACACACACACAAAAGCACAGACATGAATGTGTCTCTATGTACATACGAGAGACTGGCCTGGTTTCAATCAACATTTGCCCTTAACTTCGGCTTTGTAAGCATTAGCATTAGTGCATTTTTTCTTAGCAAGGAGTTTGGTGAGTAAATGCTGGTGATTTTTGAGCATGCTTAGCTCTAATTGTGGGCAAAAATGTGTGTATGTATGTATGTACGTGCGTGTTTTTACATGCATGTGTGTGTGTGTGTATAAGTGTATAAGGCCGGTTTGTCTCACACAGTGGGGGCAGCTCCACTTGCCCTCGGGGGCCTTCTCCAGCTCCGGCTCCAGGCACACCAGGTGATAGGCTCGGGGGCAGGTGTCGCACAGGATGATCTCGCCGCCCTGCTGGCACACCTCGCAGTAGTCCTGGTGGTCCGTCTCGTAGCCGTCCCCGTCCTCTCCTTCGAGGAACGCAGACAGACAGACGGACGGACGAGGATCACCCGCCCAACTCCTCATACTTCACTATACCTTACCTATACTCACCATACCTTCACCTACCTCACTATACTCACATCCTTCACCATACTTTACCTATCCTTCACCATACTTCACCTATCTTCACCTATACTTTACCTAACCTTACTATACCCACCATACCTTCACCTATACCTTTCACTATACTTACATATACCTTCCTAACAGCGCCTCAAACGGCCTGTTAGCGTCAGAGGAAGACGAAGAAAAAGAAGAACAAACAGCTTCATTGCTACAGCTCAGGGGTGGGAGAGACCCTGGGGGATGAAGCAGGCAGACAGCGGCTAATGCAGAGCAGCATGTTAGCAGAGCTGCGGGGGGCACACGCAGCCCAGCTGTGCGGAAGCCCCTGGAAAAGCAGGATAAGGAGCGCAGTCACGCAGAGAGAACCCCACTCCCACTCCTCAGGGAGACCTGCCCCGTTTCATTTACCCACGTCCCACCTGGGGAGGCCGAATCAGCCGCCAGCTACAGATCGACGGGGAAGAGCACCGGGGGCCCATGCGTGCCATCCCCCCCCCCCCCCCCTTCCAGACTCACTCTTCTTCTTCTTGCGGCCCCGGCGCGGCGTCTTCTTGGGGGGCCCCGAGGCGTCGGAGCGCACGGAGGCGCTGTGGATGCTGATGTCGTCCCAGTCCGACTCCTCCAGGTTGTCTTCCTCGCTCTGGCAGGCAGAAGAGGAACAAGGAAGCTCACAGCCAGACCCGCGGAGCGGGGGCGATTTATAGCGGAGCGCTGATTCATGGGCTCACTGAGCCAGCATGGCATCCTCGCAAACAGCAGGACCCGCGCGCTGGCAGCAGCGGCTCAGCGGTATTTCAGCTGAGAATCACCGGCTTTATGTTCCCTTTACTGAACTGCTCGCCACACACACCAATGACCGCAAGTACAGAATTCATTTTGGCTCAAGACCAGCAAAATTTGTGTCAGAGCATTATTAGTTTGTAGCTATGAGGAGTGTGCCAGTACATTATTAGTTTGTAGCCATGAGGAGTGTGCCAGTACATTATTAGTTTGTGGCCATGAGAAGCGTGCCAGTATATTCTTAGATTGTAGCTATGAGGAGCGTGCCGGTACATTGTTAGTTTGTAGCTATGAGGAGCGTGCCAGTACATTATCAGTTTGTAGCTATGAGTAGCGTACTGGTTTGTTATTAGTTTGTAGCTATGAGGAGTGTGCCAGTACATTATTAGTTTGTAGCTATGAGGAGCGTGCCAGTACATTATTAGTTTGTAGCTATGAGGAGTGTGCCAGTACATTATTAGTGTGTAGCTATGAGGAGTGTGCCAGTACGTTGTTAGTGTGTAGCTATGAGGAGTGTGCCAGTACGTTGTTAGTGTGTAGCTATGAGGAGTGTGCCAGTACATTATTAGTTTGTAGCTATGAGGAGCGTGCCAGTACATTATTAGTGTGTAGCTATGAGGAGTGTGCCAGTACGTTGTTAGTGTGTAGCTATGAGGAGTGTGCCAGTACATTATTAGTTTGTAGCTATGAGGAGTGTGCCAGTACATTATTAGTTTGTAGCTATGAGGAGCGTGCCAGTACATTATTAGTTTGTAGCTATGAGGAGCGTGCCAGTACATTATTAGTGTGTAGCTATGAGGAGCGTGCCAGTACATTATTAGTGTGTAGCTATGAGGAGTGAGCCAGTACATTATTCGTTTGTAGCTATGAGGAGCGTGCCAGTACATTATTAGTTTGTAGCTATGAGGAGCGTGCCGGTACATTATTAGTGTGTAGCTATGAGGAGTGTGCCAGTACATTATTAGTTTGTAGCTATGAGGAGCGTGCCAGTACATTATTAGTGTGTAGCTATGAGGAGTGTGCCAGTACATTATTAGTTTGTAACTATGAGGAGCGTGCCAGTACATTATTAGTGTGTAGCTATGAGGAGCGTGCCAGTACATTATTCGTTTGTAGCTATGAGGAGCTTGCCAGTACATTATTAGTGTGTAGCTATGAGGAGCGTGCCAGTACATTATTAGTTTGTAGCTATGAGTAGCGTACTGGTTTGTTATTAGTTTGTAGCTATGAGGAGTGTGCCAGTACATTATTAGTTTGTAGCTATGAGGAGTGTGCCAGTACATTATTAGTGTGTAGCTATGAGGAGCGTGCCAGTACATTATTAGTGTGTAGCTATGAGGAGTGTGCCAGTACATTATTAGTGTGTAGCTATGAGGAGCGTGCCAGTACATTATTAGTGTGTAGCTATGAGGAGTGTGCCAGTACATTATTAGTGTGTAGCTATGAGGAGCGTGCCAGTACATTATTAGTGTGTAGCTATGAGGAGTGTGCCAGTACATTATTAGTTTGTAGCTATGAGGAGTGTGCCAGTACATTATTAGTTTGTAGCTATGAGGAGTGTGCCAGTACATTATTAGTTTGTAGCTATGAGGAGTGTGCCAGTACATTATTAGTGTGTAGCTATGAGGAGCGTGCCAGTACATTATTAGTGTGTAGCTATGAGGAGTGTGCCAGTACATTATTAGTTTGTAGCTATGAGGAGCGTGCCAGTACATTATCAGTTTGTAGCTATGAGTAGCGTACTGGTTTGTTATTAGTTTGTAGCTATGAGTAGCGTACTGGTTTGTTATTAGTTAGTAGCTATGAGGAGTGTGCCAGTACGTTATTAGTTTGTAGCTATGAGTAGCGTACTGGTTTGTTATTAGTTAGTAGCTATGAGGAGTGTGCCAGTACGTTATTAGTTTGTAGCTATGAGGAGCGTGCCAGTACATTATTAGTTTGTAGCTATGAGTAGCGTACTGGTTTGTTATTAGTTAGTAGCTATGAGGAGTGTGCCAGTACATTATTAGTTTGTAGCTATGAGGAGTGTGCCAGTACATTATTAGTGTGTAGCTATGAGGAGCGTGCCGCTATGTTATCAGTTTGTAAGTTTGTCTCACCGAGGATGCTTTTTTCCTCTTCCCACTTTGCGACATCTTAGGTTTGGTCTTCTTTCCTTTTCCTTTCTTCTTAGTCTCTTTCACACTCTTGGTTTTCCTCCGTGCTCCTGGCCCTGAATCCACAGACAGACAGACAGACAGACAGACAGAAAGAGAGAGAGAAAAAAAGAGGTTACATGAGTAAAATGACAGAATGAATCATCGTGGGTAGATGTGAAACAGTACAACTTTCTGTTGCTCCATACATTGGATTCATCCATTCATCTTTCAGTATATTTTCCAGATTTCTCAACTGCTATCCCTGGATGTACTCTCAGGCATCGCATAAAGCCACCAGCCATTCCGCTCAACAGCCCTAGCGCTGCTTTCATTTGTAAGGCTTATCTGAATGGCTGGTTAACTGGCTGCTGATTGGCCATCCTCACCCTTCCCCTCTTTGGTTTTGGCTTTCCTGACTGGCCCAAGGGTCTGCTGCACGCTGCTGACAGAGACTGGCGAGGACACGGTGACGGTTTCCACGGCAGCGGCCACAGCTGCGGCGACGGCAGTGGCAGAGGTACCCTTGAAAGGGTTATTGGCACTGAATTCACGCCACTTGGCACCCAGGACTGTCATCATCTTTGACATTGGGATTTTGGGGTTCTTCTTGGCAATGAGGGGCCTGAAAATAACATGGAAAAAGGGAGAGAGCATGAGAGAGAGAGAGAGACAATGAGAGGGAGAGAGAGAGAATGACAGAGAGAGAATGAGAGAGCGAGAGACACAGAGAGAAAGAAAATGAGAGAGAGAGGGAGAGAGAGAGAGAGAGAGATGTAGAGACTCATTACACACTTCTCCTTGTGGAAGGCAGGAGGAGCCAGCTGTCCTCATCGCTCACTCACATGCTACACGCCCTTTTGGAGGCTGATTATTATCAGCCAGCTCTCCGGCCCTATTTGTAGGGCACAGTGAGTGAGCTGTCAATGTCTTGGTCAAAGTCCAGGGATGGAAATTACTTCTGGGTTTCGGCAGACATTCCACCGCAGAACTGATCTTTGTAGTCGCAACCCCAGGGAAACATGTGCAGTTAAATAGGCTGAAAAATAACCTCATCACATTTCGAATTCATTTGGCTTATTTAATACCAAAACGCTACCATCGGTTGTTAATGTTTAATGTACAGTAAATAATTTAATTTGATAACATTTAGCAAATTTCATCTTCTGCATCTGCAAATTGCAACATCTTACCATTCCTGACCACTTCATTAGAGCAATACATCTATTCTTATTGCTGAAATCTAAAATTCTGTTGCAGTAAAGGAGGAATGCGCGCTGCTAACAGTTACATTGTTCAGATGCATCAGACTAAACTAAATATGATTGGGGTAATATACAGGACAGGCATTAGACCATGTAACACACGCAAAAAAATGTCTGAATTAAAAATTCCCATCGATTCAATTTTCATCCCAGCAGCTGCTATCACTGTAATTATAAAATGCCTGTGTTCACCTGAGGAACTGGCTGAAGGCCTTGTAATTGGTCAGGGTGTGATAATCCTCTTCGGAGAAGGCGTAGTCCACATCCTCCAGGCCCCACTCCTGCATCAGCTGCCCAGAGGACTTGGGTTCCTGAGGGTAGATGGGACAGGGGAGGGGGTCATTTTACGCCAAAATGCTGCTGTAGTGGGAGAAGCTCAAACTGCGATGCTAACCACATCATCCATTGACGAGTAGGGAGAACACAGAGAGGCACGGGCTGTTGTCCGAAACACATGATGGCAGTTTGCAAGTCGGGCTTGCACAGACATGAGTCAGACAAGGCTCGTAGGCTCCAGACCGACCAGCAGGGGTCACTGGTGCACGATGAGATGCTGTTACGTACAGCAGCTCCAGCGAAGTTACACACATATCCACTCACCTTCATGGTGCCGTCATCATCGTCGTCCTCCTCCTCCTCCTTCTTCCTCCGCTTGGTCTTCTTCTCTTTCTTCTCCTTGGGTTTCTTCTTCTTCTTCTTCATGGAGGAGTAGGTGCTGCTCTCGCTCTCTGACTTATCGCGCTGCTCATCCTCCCGCTCTGAGGCATCGTCCGGATCACTGCCCCCTACCTGCGGAGGTACGAACTGATGCAGGCGCACACGTACGCGCAACACGCAAACACACACACACACACTTTTCAATAGAATTCTTAGTAGAATTCATAACAGAACACACAACACATCAAAGTGTATACATGACAGCATAAGGCCTTGCTTTTCTTTTTTCACATAGAATCCATCATACTAAGCCTGTGAGTACATTTGGGGACGGCCACCTCACAGGTAATTATAAGTTCTACTGTCCACAGCTCCAAATGTACACCTCGCTATGAACTTTTGTCTTAAGATTTAATTCCCTGCACAATCCAATTTTTTCAGCGATTGATAAATTAGCTGCTTCAGCCCACCCTTATTACTGTGATACATTAATTCTCTTGACTACAAACTTACAATTATATACAAAAACATGTACTACACAGTTAAATGAGACAATTTAAAACATCAGAAGTCATAAATACTGCTTAGCAAGCCCCGTGAATGTTAAATGACAAGCTATGCTATTGTTCTGATGGCACAAAAGGCCATTCAAAACACTGTACAGCAATTTCAGTCAAAAATAGAACATGATTTAAATGTCAGTTTTAATTTGAGGGTATCTGCATTGGGTGATCTGTGCAGGAATTACAGCCATTTTTATACATAGTTCCCCATTTTATGGGAGCAAAGATAATTGAACAATTGGCTAATTGGCTGAGGTAAATTGCCTCAACTTAAAGCTGACAGTCTGCACTTTAACCTCATATTCACGGTTTTATTTCAAATCCAATGTGCTGGAGTACAGAGCCAAAACAACAAAAACAGTGCCACTGTCCCAATAATTTTGTATTTAACTGTATATATGAAAGGAGGCTGCTCTCATTACAAAAAATATATTAATACGTTTTAAAAATTATTTCCATATTCTTTATACCATTTACACTGCAATAGGTTTTCAAGACTGATTATGAGAGATGCAACTTCAGGCTTGTGACAGCATTATGTTGGCTTTGCGGCAGGCAGTACAGGAGTGTTACCATTACAAAGCAAATACAAGAGATAGTCCTGCAAGGCTAGTTCTAGGCATGTCATTAAGCAAGGACCTGGAGTGAGTAATTCTGTAGGGCACTTTCAGACAGATTTTCCACCTCTCACATTAAAAGGCTGTCAGAATAGAATTTAAAATAACGCACGAAAAAACCACATGAAAACTTCTTCCCTCACAATATGGAGACATTTTCCATGCACTGAGAGCTGAAGGTAGAGGGAAAGACAAAAGAAAATGAGACAGACACACACAATCCCACACACACACGCTCACACACAGGCACACACACACAGACACACAGACATACACGCATGCACACACTCACACACAGACACACAGACACACATACACACACACACACACACACACACACACACACACACGCACACACGCACACACGCACACACACACACACAGCTGAAGCAGCACCAGAAATGTGCGCTGGTCTGAGTGAGCTGTTGCTAGGAAACGCAGCATGGGCCTCTTAGCGAGAGTGAGGAGAGAGGGAGACACTGCGAGCGCTGCATCTGTGAAGCCTGCAAAGTTTTCTCTTCCGTCACCGCTCTCACAGAGCAGGAAGCGAGCCCAGAACAGCCCCTCGGCCACCGTCCCACCGTGCATCAGTCAGTAATGAACAGGGCGCAGAAACTGTGCTCAGAAACCCTGGGAACGTGAGGGTGGCTGCTGGCGTTTCCCCCCTTCAGTTACAGAGGAAATGCTGAGAGAGAAGCTCACGAAGCAGCACGTTTGCTAACGGCTGAGCGACAGTCGGCTCTAACACACCGCGACCATCAAACGTCTTTATTCAGTACGACCGCGACTTCTCCTCACTTAAACTCTGGGCTGGTGGTCTCTGTCCCAATACAATATTTTTCACAGTGCTTAGGTTTGACGAACCCACTCCAGATGATCTATTTCAAAACTGCAGAGGGAGACGAAGCATGCAATAATGATAAGGCATGGCTCGGGTTTGTAATTTTCCACAGTCTGTGCATTACTCTGTTCATGTTTATTTATTTATCCATTTACCCATCTGTGGATTTATATTATCCATCTACACAACAGCTGGAGATGATGATGATGTTTGAAACTGTTTGGGGAGCTTGCTTCTGATCTTCTGTATTGTGTGAATTAATTAAGTTCTTTAAACCTCCAAATCTGTTTTCTCAGACGGCTTGAGAGGAGGACTTTTTGGTGCATAACTGATTAGCAACCCTGATTGTGCTCAAGAACTGTTAGAGATTACTTATTTGAAATGATTAATCAAATTTATAAAATTTATTAAACACAACCAACAGTTTATTGTCAGATTACTGCAAACGCTTCCATTACAGTGTCTGTGCTGATAAGCAAGCACTCCAAAGCGAGCCGTCCTTCGCACATACGCGTACAGTAACACTGAGTAAACTCTGAAACTGAAGATCTACACCATGAAAGGGCTCCCAAAAGCCCCGGTCCCTTTTGATAAATGACAGCGACAGTTTTGAGCACAGGCAGAGGCAGAGACAGAGTTTCTGTTTGCAGCTGATCGCAGTGAAACCACGCGGGAAGGCGTGTACCAGCAGGGCACCTTACCAATCACTCACCTGCCCAGCCAATGAGAACGCCAGCACCCGAGCACTGGGGAACAAATCACTTAGCCGATTTCCAGCATTCAAAAATAGAATTAGTGCACCAGGGTACAATTCACTCAGCAGGCTGAGCCAATCAAAATGGGAAATACTTGAGCTTAGCTTCACCCACAGTCTTGCTCCTGCTCACAGTCAATTTGGTACAAGGAGGGCAACTGCAGGCAGAATTTCAACGCGCGCTCTTCGGAAAGAGCATCCGCGCGGTGGGCGGGTTCATGCGGGTTCACACGGCTCCCGCGCGGCACTTACACCCGCAGCCATCCCCCCCTCCCCCTCCCCCTCCCCCACCCCGCCGCCGCCGCCGCGCGGGCGTACAAAGGGCCCCGCCGCCTTGCGCCACGGCTCGTGCTGAGGCTCGTGCTGCTGCGAAAAGCGCCAACCCCGCCGTCAGTTGCCATGGTTACCCAACTGTACAGTGTCTGGGTTTCTCTCCCGCAGAAGCAGCCAATAAGGTTGCGCCATCCAATCAAAACGCCTTTGCATAACGATCTGATTATGCGCAGGCCCGATCGTTGCGGTGCCACCGGACTGAAGCCCGTCTAGACTAATCTGGCTTACGCACCGGGGCAGAAACCCAGGCTAGATTCACCAGCAATCTGCTTATTAACAGCAGAGCAGGCACGCCGCTCGCATAGTAAACAGCCCCTGCGTAATTGAAAAAGAAAAAGAAAAGGCTTTCATCACAGATCTCCTACATGTGTGTCAGCCTGGAGTCTCTCACCCTGGGGAGAGATACAACAGAATATCCTCCCCCTGGCTGTCTACGGTTCACGACCCTGTGTCAACAATATCGTGAAGAATAAGGGTTTGCGTGTACACTACTGATTAAAGGCCGCCGAGGCGCAGTCCTGACCAAGCCGCAAGTGGACCTGTGCCCTGGCCTTATCGGTCAGGGGAGAGAAGCGCCCGGGGGCTCGGACTCCCATAATGCCCTGCTTCAGCAGCCACTCAACAACAGTCCTGCCGAGTCCTGCCCTGCTGTGGACGAGGAGACTGACACTGCACTCCCACTGTGACCTTCATCGATCCCGTCCTGCTTCCTGCCGCAGGAGCAAAAAGACTCAGAAAACTGACCAATCACCCTCCAGGGACTCCAGGGAAAAATTAAGCATAATAGGGGAATACATCATTTCTGTGGCTCATTGTAAAAAAAAAAAAAACAGAGAACTCCTAAATCTAATTTTGTGGATCTGTGTCTGATACATAAGCAAGAGTTCTGCGTCAGACTGAGAGTGGTTCAGCGTGAACACACGAGGCGCCCCTCTCTCTCTCTCTCTCTCTCTCTCTCTCTCTCTCTCCTCTTCCAATCTGGAGCACAGCTGAGTAGCATCAGTTTTGGGTAAGAAAGTACATTAAAATGATTTTATTACATTTAAAAATTATAACAAAAAACAACATTTAAACATGGCAGAAAGCTATGTCTCTGGCTCATTCTCTTTTTCAGTCTTTTGGTCTTTCTGCCTCTTTCTCTGCTTCTCTTGTTCTTTCTCTCTCTCTCAACATGTCTCTCTCTCTCTCTCTCTGCAGCTGTTAATCAGTAGCAGAGCAGTCAACGGGAAGGACAGTTTGTGTGGGTGTGGGCAACCGTGTGTGTGTGTGTGTACAGTATGTACTGTGTATGTGTGTGTGCGTGTGCGTGTGCATGTGCGTGCATGCGTGCAGTATGTACTGTGTGTGTGTGTGTGTGTGTATGCACTACGTAAGTGTGTGTATGTGTGTGTGTGTATGTGAGTGTACAGTATGTACTGTGTGTGTGTGTGTGTGTGTGTGTGTATGTGTACAGTATGTACTGTATATGGCGTGTGTGTGTCAGTGTGTGTGTGTGTACAGTATGTACTGTGTGTGTGTGTGTGTATGCACTACGTAAGTGTGTGTATATGTGAGTGTACAGTATGTACTGTGTGTGTGTATGCACTATGTAAGTGTGTGTGTGTATGTGAGTGTACAGTATGTACTGTGTGTGTGTGCGCCAGGCGACTGGGGTATAAGAGGGATATCCTGGCAGGGTCCTGGTGGATTCCCCTTATTAGCAGTCGGGGAGTGGAGCTCTAGCCGCTCACCAGAGCGGAACAGAGCGGCCTGGGACCGGGGAGGGGTCAGGAGAGCGCCTGCCGCTCACGAGAGCTCGTTTATCACTGTCCCAATCAGAGCGCCACTGGACACGCTCGCTGTCCAACCACACGCCTCCGTGACACGCAGACCGCTGCGCTCGCACACGCAGCCGCCGATGTCATCGAGAGCAGCTCTAACCGGCCCTGCTAAGTGAAAGATCCAGAACAGTGTGGCAGACGGGCAGGTTCAGACTCCCGCTGTACCCCACGGACCCCATCGGGTATTTAACCCAGATTCTGCCGTTAAAACCCCAGTGCTGTGAACAACAAGGCTGTTAGAGTCAGCTACCCAGTGCAGAGATGTCTGCAGAGCAGTGCAGTGCAGAGATGTCGTGACAGCACCTTTTAAAGCGCCACATCTCCAATTTCCAATCAGCCAAACACCGCTGCAATTAACAGCCAGATGGAACAGCGTTTAGCTTTCATGAATATTAATGAAAATAGAGTTCCGATACCTGGAAGGTCGCTGCTCGCTGTAGTCTCCTATCTACAGGAGAATCGCGCGTTTCTCCCAATTCCCTTTTGACAACGCCTTCGGGAATCTTTCACCGGACGCGGCGTCACGCTGTGTTTTCGTGTACGGGGCAATCGGTCACAAAACCAGATAAAAGGAGACGGTGGCATTTGGGAAGCAGAGCTCGGGACTCTCGACGGGGGACGCGCCCAGGGGCGAGGCGGAGCCTTGGGCAGGTTTCACACGGCAGAAGGGAAGCCGGGTGTCAGCTCACAAACGCTTTCTACAGGTCGCGAGCTGAGGCTCAGGAGAGCCGGGCTGTCAGCGTGGCTTTATCGCACGCTGCTTGCTGGTTCACACGCCCGGCCTGGCTCTGCACAGGAGCCGGGGCCTGTCATGTAGGGGTCAGACAGGCTGGGACTGGCTGCAGCACTGGCAGGGCAGAGACTAGGGGTCATATCAGGGAACTATCTTTTATCAGTGAGGACCAGGGGAAGCATAGCGGGCAGGGAACGCAGCCAATCAGACGGCGGGAGTTATTACCCACCTCCGTCCCCCTCCCACTGTTTCAAAAATTGCCATGGGATATTTAACAATCACAAGGAGTCAGCTAGTTTTGTGTGATGGTGTAAGGCCAGTCTGGCAGCTAAACTACAAAATTCTTGTTTCAACTTTCCAGTTTTGTTAACTGAGAGGAACTACACCACCAGCAATGTGAAGATTGTCAAATAATATATCCTCCAGGCACCATGTGCTAGCGTGACATCACCTGTACAGGTACGGTCAGCAACACCTGTACAGGTACAGTCAGTTCATGTGCACATTGGCTCATCACATCAACAAGCTTCCAAGCAGACATTACAATAACATGAGTATCAAAAAAATATATATAATTTTTACAGCATATATACAGTATGTACAGTGCCCAACCAAAAGTATGACAATGGAATAATGAAATTAGTTATTTTTGCTATATCCTTAAGGCATTTGGATTTGAGTCCCCTCATTTTCAGCTGCACAAATTTAAGTTAACGGATGAACTTGAAAGTGAACCAAAGCAACCAAGTCCAATATTTGATTGCATGGGCCTTAAATGCAACAACCGCTTCAATCCTATGATCCACTGACATCATCAATCATTTTCTATTTTCTATTTCCCCCCCCCCAACTATACGTCCCTGCCAAATCAATGCCACAGTGCAGTGCCCTACTTTTTAGGGTAGTAAATGTGGGCAGCCTGACTGTCACTGAGTGTGCGCTAATGTACCAGATCCTAATGAGATAACGCTAATGGAGCTCATCTCACTGAGTTAATGTTAATGTAGCCAACCTCACCGAGTCAGGTTCAGGCAGGCGCCTCACCTGCTTCTTCCTCTTCTTCACCTTCGGCAGCTTGCCCTCCTTCAGTTTGCATATCTTCTTCCGCTTCTGCTGTTTAAGGGAATTATCCTCGGAGAAAAACCTGTCCAGGGGCGTGAGGGGCGTCGTTTCAGCTTCATCCTCCTCTTCCTCATCTGCGCAGGGAGGCAGACACAATCTTAAGGCAATCGCATATGCAACAAATACAATTTTAAAAAAATGTCTACGAATTAAAAACAAATTCAAGATACGGATGCGCCTACCTATGAGCAAACACATGTTGAAAACATGTTTGGGCATGTGTAGATAGAAACACTGAATGAAGGCACAAAAAACGCAGAAACAGGGCCACCTGACTGGTTAATAAAGCTGGGAACTGTTACATTCCAATTAACATATTTTTAACTCACACAAAATTTTCCCTGGGAAAAATTTTTTTTTGCCCCATTTGGCTACCATTTTTTGGTAGCCCACTCAAGAAAGACTACACAGACCATGAGTATGTTGATCTGAATCTCAAATAAGGGCTGGCTGCATTTGAATGAACAGTGGACGTTCCTGCACTCTTCAATAAATAAATAAAAAGGCAAGTAACCCTGGAAAAGGACATCTATCTGAACAGAAAAATAAACATCTTAATCAGCGGACAGGAATCAGATTGCATTAACAGCACAGAATTAATTAAGAGAAGTCTGCATACTGATAGCTCTCATTTCCATGCTTTATTTAGCACAGAGATGTTTCAAGCCTATTTGCTCTCCATCAGATTCAAGCAACACACATAAGAACAGCACCTTGAATACCCACAGATCACCATTTTACAGTCATATATATGATCGTGAAAAAACCATTTTATTATTTCCGTACATATATACAGTACAAGTATAGTGTCATAAGGGTATAAGGATGACACAATTAACATATTTATTAGTAATAAAATATACACTCTAACCATACAGCTAGAACATCACAGGTTAAGAACCATCATAATCTCATAGGTGACCAATAGAGGCACCTATACGTAGTCTCAGTGCAGTTGCTCAATTCATTATATTCAAATAGGAGTCTGCAAAATCATAATTAAAAATATCATCATCACATGTGAACATATCTCACACCCCTGGTCATTCTATCACACTAGTTGTTAAATTGCATATGGATTTCCTGATGAGAGAGGCCTTATTTAAAAAAAGCCTTATGTCAAAGTCCCCAGCAGAGAGCACAGCGCAAGGTGGGACCGTCCCTTTGGGCGTGCGACGCCACCGCAGACACACGACGGCGCAGACAGGCTCCTCGCCGGGGCGACGGAGCCGCCCGCACACTCCCGGCTTCATGTGCAGTCGATGTAGGTCACGGAGAACAGACGCGCCTCAGACAGAGAATTACCATAAAATGCCAGTCCTCATGGCTAATTTACAGCGCGGAAGGGATGCGGGGAGGAAAGCGCACCGAGAGCTGCTTCCGAATTCCAAACACCGCGTACCAGAACGCTGCCTCTCCCTGTCCGCCTCCTGGAGGTCAAATTAAATTCACCTTTAATGACCCCAGTGTTCAGTGTGGCCAACGAAAGGTCATTCTGAACCCCATTGAATCCACGGTTCAACATCCACATTCACTCATAAACAGAGAAAGATGACTGTTCTATCCCTCCCCTCAATGAAAGGAATCAATGGTTTCTCGGTAGCACTGGGGGATTTGTATTGCTAAAGCAACAGCCGACTATGCCTGCAGAACTTGCGCTGGGCTTGATTGTTCAGATATACGTATAAATATCTTCTCCCTTGTAGGGATATGACACAGGGTATTCAGGAGATATCATAACTCATGAGTTCCGAATGATGCAATATATAGAAACAAAACTGCGCACAGTGGAAATTTGCACTTAAGTATTCAGCAGGAAAGCCACCAAACTTGGATATAGTGCATAATATCATCCTGCCAAACTGGTCTCCAAAATTCATCCATTATTTTCCTAGATCAGAAATTGCCAGAGAGGGATGTTCTTATGAGGATACAGTTGCCGAGCAGGTGATCTTATCCACGGACATTCTCAAGGCTTAAAGTTTTTTTTTTAATTTAAGGTTATCCATACATACAGCTGAATATCTGCACAAGTAATTCAGGTTAAATAAAATGCTAATGACATGCCATGACAAAACAGCACAACCCCACCCAGTATATAACTCTGTAACTTTCCGGCTGCAAGTCCAGCATCACTTTACTACAGTAACAGCCACATCTGAGCAACGAGCCCCTTTTAAACCCAGCTACGGCACCTTTAAGTTCGGTGCACTCAATGCGCAAGCCCGGCCCAGCTCCCACACCGGACTCGAGGCTTGATTTGCGAGCCTCAGAAGACGTTTCCCAGCGTCGCTCCGATGCTGGACGGTGCCAAGTATCAAAGGGGGGGGGGCTTCTGTATGGCTGCCAGGTAAGAGGAGCTGGCGCCCGGCCCTGTGGAGCGCAGACCCGCAGCTCAGGTTTGGCACGGGGCCCGCGCAGGATCGCAGACGGTAGCATCGCTGTGACCTTCCCACAAGGGCTCCGTGTCCAGCGCACTCTATTAGATGCTAGATTCATTGCGCTCCCCTTGCTAGGATAGTCGCTGTTAATGGGGAAAGGCAATAGCCTTCTGACAGCCTCCATAAGAAAATATCTGCTTAATGCTGCCCCGACCACTAATGTAAGGTGAGGGGAACGTGCAGAACTCTCTGTGTCCAATGGGCATTTATAGAGTCCTATTACCTCTTTCCCTTCTTGAGTGTATGAATACGACAGTGGCCCAGTGGCTCCCTGGGAATTGTAGTGCCATGCAAAGAAGAAAGAATGTCAGACCTGTTCATTAAAAGAAGTATGCACACTGAAACATAAAGGGATCTGGTGGTATCCTCCCCCTGAGGAAATCATTTAAAAATTATACCTATAAACGTCCTGACAATTCATCAGAAAGCCTGCACTGGGGCTTGCAAGAGCCACGGGACTTATTTGTCAAACTTATATAAAACGATTACGCGAGGGGAACTGGCTTCTAGCCCTACCAAGGTATGTGTCAACCAACTATGCCAATTTAAACCAATTTAAACCAATTCCCATCAGCTTTTGTAGAGTGGCAGCATGCTAACTAGTATGCTAACTAGACTAATGGTTTTAGTTAGGTTAGTTCAGTTTGCATCATTTAATCCACTCTGAAAGGCAGCCAGACACTGTTTCACCTCACAAGTTCTTCTCATTTAGCTTCATCAAGTACTGAATAATACATTTTCACTACAGAATTCTCTCACACACTTGCAGATTGCAGAACTTTCACTGTTCATCATTGCCTTAAAAAACCGGGCACCAAAGGCATCAGTATACTTATGATAAAAATTACATTCATTTTTATCCTAAAGGATATGATTACATTGTAGTGAATATGATATTTAGACA
Source organism: Anguilla rostrata (assembly GCF_018555375.3). NCBI lineage: Eukaryota > Metazoa > Chordata > Actinopteri > Anguilliformes > Anguillidae > Anguilla > Anguilla rostrata. The sequence continues at coordinate 12,045,170 of NC_057943.1, read as the reverse complement.
CAGCATCAAAGTGCAATATTTTGCAATGATGCATGGTAGGTACTGTACAAGTAAAATACTTTACCTGAGCCATTACAAGAGAATCCCTAATGGCTAAAGCATTTATTCTCCAACTCAACCCCTTTACCCACTCTTAGTAGTAATACGAGCTTAATTTTCATTTAGGGGCAAATCTTTCCCAAATATTTCCATTTGGTTATCTGCAATCACACACACATGATACATTCATGAATACGCTAACTGATAGAAGGAGACCAAATAAAAACTATGGAGGGTAGTGATGCAACTTTCTGGTCTCAATTCGATGTGGATGAAAAAAGGTTTTGCAACAATTTCTCCATACTCTGCCAAAACCAAATTAAAAATATTAATTTTGTCATTATCAAATTGTCTAGCTAGCTAACATTTCACCCTTGGTGTTTTTTAAAGAATGTTTTACAAACAATGTATTTTAAAACATTTATGTCTCTATTTCTTTAATGGGTACTGAATTAAGTGGCTAGACAAGTTTAATAATAGTTTAATAATATTAACAATAAAATAGATCACATGTGTAAATAATTACTACAAAGAACCAAGTCTTTAAAAAAAATCCTTATTTTTAGATATAATTTCACCTATTGCTTCCATAAGGACTTTGATACTCATTTGTTGTGGTAGCACTGGTGATTCAGCCAATGTTAATTTGGCTCAGGTTGAGATCGTTTGGTTATGGTACAGTAAATCATAATTATTTTAGCACAGTTTACCTCTGAGCAGTCAGCAAGTGCTGATGCCCATTAGCAAAGGCTGCTGTACGTTTGTACTCGCACAAATCCGCACATAAGACATAAGCCGGATTCAAAACTGGTGAAGCAAGACACAATACACTTAATTTATTGTGTATTTAATAAGTGTTTCTGATGTTTAAAAGACTAGCCAGCTGCCGATATGGTAATAGGTGTTGGTTTGAACAGTGGCTGTCACGCTGGGAACATTCTGGAAGCCTGATGCACATGCACAGACGCACAGACCTATTCAGGTCTGAGGGGGAGATGTCTACTTCACAGCGCATCATTAAAATAAAAAAACAGCTGCCTATGAGATAGAGGAGTTCCAAGAATATCTTTTTTGTGTCTGAGACACAAGACACGTCTCCAGCAGCAGCACGTCTCAGTGCTGCGTTCTGCTCTTGATCCTTTGCCATCTTTATTTCCTTCTATCCAAGACACCGAAACATTCAGATGTTCTTCCGTCACATTTCTTCTCGATTTCTCTGCCGTTTCCTGATAAAATGAATCAATGGCTCAATTTTTCTTTACATCTGCTCTTGCTAACCTGTGAATCGCTCATACCAGGGTTGCTCATTTTGGTCATCTGTCCAGTCCGGCTCACCACCCTTACAGAACTGGACCTCCTCAAGTGCTTCTCTTTCTCTCTCTGATCATTGTGCTCTCCCTTCTTGGGTGCCCAAGACTCCATTTTAGGTCCACTTCAGCTTCAAGTCTATTCCAACTCCATTTACTAACCCCCATGGCTTCTTCTATCATATCTATGCAAATGACGCATGTCCTAACCTTTTTTTTTTTTATTTCACTTGCTCTCCCTCAAGTGCCATTTCAGTCCCGGTCAGGACATATCCAAAATATCATCTCCCTATCTAAAATATATTTTGTTCTCTTTTTTTTTCCTGCTGCTTAATCCTCTTCTGTCAACATGAAGTCTGTCACTCACATTCCCTCTTCTACAGATAAGAACATATGAGGGTCCCTTCGTAACCTCTCTATGCTTCTGGGAACATTTCACATTTACTCGTGTTACCTCTTCGCACTGTGCAATATGCATAGAGCACATCCATTTCTAACAGCATATTCCACACAAGTCCCCGCTCAAGGCTTTGGCCATTTCTTTCTCATTTTTTGCTAGCCCTGTGCACTCCACGATACACATTGTACTGTAACATTTTCAATACATAAATGACAATAAGCAAATGTTAATTAATGTTATCAAATGCAGCTCTCATTAGTTGCGTCACCTTTGTTCATTTGTTAAATTCCCAGTTTCTGAGGTGCCTTTGTCCCATGTGGCATAATTTCAAATCTACAAGTGCACATACTGTCCTAACCATGTGCACTCAATAAAAAAACTGATGTCCAGAAATTCATTATTATTTCCCCACCAATAATGTTCTATTGAATGTTACTGAAATCACACAGTTGCCAACAACAATTAAATCGCATATTTTCCTGTATGATAAATATTATTAAAAACAAAATGATTAAATATTATTTAATTATATCAAGTTTTTTCTTTTAAGACGTGTCGATATATACACAGAGTGGTAAGCGGGAGACAAACAAAAGAAACAAAAAAAACAAAACAATCATGAATCTCTTGCATCACAGCTGAATAACCTTCACAGCAGAGCAGGATCAGCACAAAGATCACTAGACTAGCTCTCCACCTCTCCCCCATACAGGACCCAATCCGTTCAGCGAAATTACACTTCGGGGCTGTAATATTTCTTCCTCAAATCCTCAATTAAGCCTGAACCTCAGCGGCAATAAAAAATAACATGCAAATAGGAGGGGGGTGGCGACGAGAGAATCGATGTAGCTTCTAGTCTTTCCTCCACTCCAATCTGTCATCAATTTAGGCAAAGCAAGCAGCTATCTTGAGGAAGGGGGGGAAAAAAGCTATGAATACATTGATTTTACTGAGGTAAAACAACACAGCGGTACAGAAAAAAAAGAGATGGTATTGGTCCAGACTCTCGACTGTACGACATTTTATCACAGCACCTCCACTCTGACACAGACACTGACTCTGACAACTGCGGGCCCAGACATTTCTGCCCGAGAGATTGATAAGCCTGGCACAACAGCCACTAAATGACACTGCCTGACAGGCCCTGATTAACAAGCAGAGTCAGAAACCTCTCAACAGTGATGCGCAAATTCACAGGGAGGGGGTTGCAAACGTCTTAAATGGTCTGTCCTATTTGGGTAGCGTCTGGTAGTCTGCCATAGGCTTCCAGATGGCTTTGGGGGGCCCATTTCATAGGCTGACAATAATGTATTCAAATGGTGCGATTATATGGCACTGCATCACAGGTCTCTCACAGAAAGCAGGTCATTTGATAAACACCAGCGAAGTAATTTCAAAATATAGTTTCATCTATCAATTTTATGGCTTCCATACAACAAGGTATTACTGCATTGGAAAGAAAATACTGTAAAGAGATCTGCATATGATAAGTTATTGATATCCATAAGACGGGCACAAAGGTGTATATAGCCACATTTTATTTATTTATCTATTGTAAATTTGAATATGTTGCCATAGCTTTATTGAATGGTCATTCTTAGCAAGCATCTACTCTTGAAAAGGCCACCAGGAAGGTTATGAAAAACTTAAACTGCCCCAGGCAAGCTTAGTTACCGTTTTGTGTGCTTCCTGTTTATGGCACATATTAACAATAATGTAGTTATACTGACAAGATGATTAAATATAATAGATACAAAGTAAACCTTATCTGCTTAGTCTAGTAAACAAAACAGGTGACAGTATCTTTGAAGCATAACCAAGTAACACATGTATTTGTAAAACTCTGTTGTGACAAGGAAGTGTGGTTACTGATATAGAGTATTTGGCATAAGAGAGGTGTCATTTATTGCAATATGACTATAACTAGTAAATGTTACTGCCCTGTATTAAAAGCAAATGTTTTAGCGGGTTTTCCAAGAGAGATTTTGAAACAAAGTACTCCATGTCAATGATTGCAATTAAACCTAAGTCATTAAAATACAACAGATGCAGGGCACACTACAACTATTGCCAATCAAATCAGTGGTTTGTTGTAGGCTACAGTAAGTCATTAACTAGTCGAGAACTGTAACAAAATGGTGCACACAGGTATCTAAATCACGTAAACATCCCGACCCACAGTCTTTGTACATAAAATGGAGTTTGTGAAAAGACGGTCGATTTCAAGTATAAAAATGTACCCTCCTGCTCGCTGTAAATGCATCGTTTCTACAACTTCAACCAGAAAAACCCAAAATCATCTGGTAGCACCACCTCATGTTGTGGCCGCTGCCTGCAGAAAGCGCCTTCCAATTTATATATTTTTAACACAAACGGTCAGTTAAGCGTTCACGCCGGGCACCGGAGACACCGATGCAATAACGCACACTTTGGGGTCAACCATGCCCGAAAATTGGGAGCATTCACAGTGGCTGTCATTTCTGCACTCGCTCCTTTCATCCCACCTCTTCCTCGCTTTTCCAAGTCTACAATTGCGCAGGGCAAGCCCTTTTTCTCCGCATTCTACTCAGCGCGGCGGTGGATCATATCTGACGGGGGGAGCCGGGGATACACCTCCCCTCACACTGAACTCCTCTCTCACCTGGTATTTCGTCTTCAAAATCCATGTCGTCTTGTCCCTCGTCCTCATTGCTTAGCGACCCTGGCATCTTTACCGCATACGTTGTCCTTCGCGAATTCGCACTCCCTCTGTGGCTAGAATAGTATAGAAACTTAACCCTCAGAATGCCACCGTCTCATTAAACGTCTGCATAGAATTAGCTTTATATTTTCGCGAGCAGTGAGTTATATTTTCCTTTTTCAAGAAAGATGGCTGCTCTCTTTATTCAATAAGCAAAAAAGCTTCTTTCTCCCCTTGCTCTGCTCTATCCAAATCCTCCAGTCTGAAAATAAAAAAGAGACAAAAATGGAACACACATGCCCAGAAAGTGACGTCTGGTCTGTTGCCATGGCAATCCATCCCATAATTTTCTACAGAACTAGTTACTAGCTAGCTAGTCATGTTCCCTTGGTTAACACAATTTATACTAGTACGCTGGTGCTGCAAGTGGCAACAGCGGTAAGTGCCGTTCGGTCTTTCTCTTTCCCGGTTTCCCCTTAAAACTCTGTCGAATGTGAGGTTACACAAGGATAAAGGAGAGAGAACAAAACCCAGGCTTTGGATAATTACTCGCTTGCAGCTTTCTCTAAATGGCTAGCCACTCGACGTGCACGAAGATAGGAGAAGAAATGTACGAGCATAACAAAATGGATATATAAACTGACATGTAAATATTACTAAAATAATTTGAAGACAGTGCAGCTTGGTCGTGCGGGCGACCCTCCGAAAATAAGTCCTCTTTCAAAAGGTCTGTGTCTAAAATGAGAAAGACGCCGTGAATACACGTAATGCCTAACAATACGTGGGACATGACAGCCCAACTTAATAGGTAACTATAGTTGTGTCTTTGTGTGTTGCAGTCGATCGTGATAGCTACTGGTGTCAGACGCAACATCTCTCTTGAATGTCGCTATGAAACCGAATAGCTTATAGCATTTAACCATTTGATTGCCAGATTTCTTACAACAAATTATAAGCTTTTGTCCACCAATAGCATTATAAATCAGCCATGCAATTGCAGTCTATATAGCCTTCTTCCAGTTTCAAGAATGTCCGAGTACGAGTCCACTGAAAACTAGCGTTACGCACAGAGGATAGCCCTGATTGCGCACTGGCTCAGCGTGACTTTGGCAGTTGTCAAGGTTACCACTGCAAGACGCCACTAGGCAACCCTTCAGGAAATAATCAAATAAATGATTAAAAAAAAAAAAACTAGAGCAAATTTTTCTTTGTTGTATCAGTACAATTATATAATCAGGTACGTAACATTACAATTAACATAAACTTGATATTTATTACCTGTGGCGTACATCAATTCACGAATTCGCGTTTTACTTGCAGACCACAGCTCGACGCCTTCAATCACATTTGTTTTGTAACCAACTACTGGAAAAACTAGATTCGCAAGTGAGTTGTGTCCATTAGTTTTAAATAAAAAGATGTTAAGAGAAATATATGTCAAAGTTTGCATGGATGCTTTAAGGTGTTTGCAGACTACACGAAGTAAATTTCAGAAGGGTGAAATGTGCACACATACTTGATTGGGCCAAGCTTTTTTCTTTTTTAAATCTTAACAATTGTGGCAAATCCATAATTTCCATAAACACTTCCATAGGGTAGTCCCCCCATATTAAACATACATTTAGTAGGCCTACAGTTGATCCACAAAATTTGTATAGCAGCGTAAAATAGTTGGAGTTATGTCTGGTCTGAGTTCGTAGCAAAAATACGTTTTTAAAAATATTTCTTATACGTTCATATTTAACTATAAGAAATAATGAAACAGTTGAACAATAAAAGCGGGACTGAGCGCCACCTTGGGACAAAAAGTCTTGAAGGACCTACTTTAAAATGAGAAAATGTGCCAAATACTCACCCCTCCCGGAAAGGTTTTCTGCAAATTCTTCCTCCATCAGTGTCTTTCCAATCGGGGGAAATTTAAATATGTTATCCAAAAACAGAATATTTAAAATGTTAATTACACCTGCCAAAATATCTGTCTGCCTGCGGAGGGTTTTAAGATTATACTAACCCGCCAATCTCAATATTTGATATCTCTTTATCACAAATTAAGGGGTAGATTTTCAAATAAACCAGGCAAAATATTTTACTACATGGTTGTTGTTTTTTTCCATTTTCCAGCAACTCTATTCAAGCGATATCAGCGATAAAGCATGCTAATATTAACCATTTCGGAGGAAAGATCCATTCAAACTCATCACAGAAATCACAATGACATGCATAATCAAGCTGCCTCATTTTCCATAGGATAAAGATTGAACTAGGATAAAGTACCATCACAGATTACATCACCAGAAAATTGAAACAAAGTTCAATGGTTTTGTAAGGTCAGGTTGGACACTCACGCTATATTGTGTATTGGTTATTTGTGTTAAGTTGTATTTGTAGTTTTGGTTCCCCTATGCAATAGATAAGAAAAATTCTAACTTTCACAGTGCATACACAAAACTGTGCACACATGCACATTTTTATATTTTGCAACATAACATTTGTGCTCATGGCAACGTTTTTGGCCAGCCCTACAAACACAAATGTCTGTGACTGAGTGAGTGATGAAGTTACACCACGCATATCTGTGACGTTGGCCGGTTCAGTCCAGCCATATACTAGGTTTTAACCTGGTCTTGTTAAAACTAGCCCTGGGGTTTCTTTTTTTTTGGCAAATACAAAAAATATATACTAGTATACCATACCAATACCCCCGTCCTAAAAAAGTAACACTTACTGTACCAAGTGGTAAGCCAGTGCAATGCAATTGCTTTAACTGTAGCTACACGGTCATTATTCAAAACGTACCGGTGGGTGAGTTGGCGGTTGAGGGAATTACTGCATATTTTGGAACACAAACTCTTGACGCCAGAGCATTACGGCTTTACGGATTCCTCTAATTAGATGCGCAAATGAACTCCAGAGCTTCCCAGCACACTCGGAGCAACTCAGTAATTACAGCATTAGCTAATGATCTGTCCACTTTATCCGGCTTCCATTATCATTAGCCATCACTGGCCTCGAGGCTGTGGCCCGGCGCAAACGCGGCCTGCTATTCCCTTTAACGGAAATGAGGCAGAACTCGCTTTGGCAAAAGGCAAACCGTATGTTTTTCAGTTCACACCTAACCGTCGACTTTCAGAACTTCAACGGGAATTACGGAAATGTAACCGATCGCCATTTGAGAAAGAAGCCACACCACACAGGAGAGCTTCAAAGAGGATGGAGAATTTATTGATGTTAGAAAATTGGCGGGCGTGATGTTTAATCCTCATCCTCTTCCTCCTCCTCGTCCTGGTTGATCTGGAAGTAGCGAAGCTCGTAGCTCTCCTTGGTATTGGCCACCACGCGCAGCCAGTCTCTCAAGTTGTTCTTCTTCAAGTACTTCTTGGTCAAATACTTGAGGTATCTGCAGGCAAAACAGGGATGCTTATGCCGATGTGCACATAATACAGCTGGATATTCACTGAAACAATTCTGGTTAAGCAACATGTCATACTCAAGGGTGCAAAGGCCCTGCCCTACCTGTGATTCAAAGGGACAGTTCACTTTCAGAATTATTGATATTTCAGTTTTCAGTGTATAGTTTCTTTTTTTTTTTTTTTTGATTGGCCCACACACAGTTCACGTAAAATTCAAGGATTTTTTTTAGATACAGAAGGTTCTGAGTCTGTTGGCTTAACAGTGGTGGGCATCAGGGCATTTAAGAGTTTGTGTTCTAAAGCAGGAAAATACATTTCAAGTAACTCCAAAGCAGAACAAACAGTGTCATTATGCCTCTAGATGGTAATATGTGTGCATGTTACCCGATCAATTCTTCAGAAAATGACATTTAATCTTATTTTCCGTTGGAACCATTTCCTATGGCCATGCAGGCTGCAGTCAAGGAAATTGGGGCATGGCTTCCTATATCATAGGCCCTTGGAAATTAAGAGCTGATGCTGCATTAGAATTGAGAAGGAAATACGTATTGACACAATATAAAACAGATTTTTATAATAGTGAATAAACGTGTGTGTGTGTGTGTGTGATATTTATATATATATATATATATATATATATATGTTACCTGAAGTGCATTTTCTTGCTTTAGACCACAACACCCCAAATGTCCCATACATAGGCTATATATATATTTAGGCTAAATAAAATAAACTCCAGAATGTGAGCTATCCCTTCAAACTTAAGATTCTTCTAGTTACAAGGTGGTGCACACACAAAAACAGACATCATCCATGCATTTTATCTGTGTACTGTTGTGTTCATCTGAAGCACTGGTTTGCGGTGCAGTGATCGGACCAACCCACAAGCACACAACGGGGCGTTCCCAACAGCTCTGTTCAATCACAGGTTTAGGGAAATCTATTTTACCCCAAAAAAATTTTTTGCAATATGAACCTGAAACCTCATGAGAACAGGTATCTGGCACACTATGTTTGTGAAATCCCCCTGTCCCTGGGAAAAATATATATAGTTTTTATTTTACATTAATGGCCCCCAGGAAGTTGACAAGTGCATTACGGAAATACAAATAAAATATTCCAGACTACAATGTCTAGCGTTGGCAGGGCACTTTTGTCCCTTTCCCTGCAGGACTCGCAATGAGTGAAACTTGTAACACAAATTTTAGTGGCGATACAGCCCAAATAATTTGTCCTTGTTTGCCTTAAATAGCTTCGGGCTCATGCACAGCAAAACACTACATAACAATAACGATAAACTTTTCAAATACAGCGCTTCTCATAAAGAAGAACTTCCCATGAAAGACAGTCCAAAAGAAACATCGATAAAAGAAAATAAAGTAATTAGAGAATAAAAAGCGAGCCTGAAAAGATTCGTTTTTTACAAGGGATTTATAATTAAAAACCTACTACAACGCCCTGAAATTTTCTGGTAAATAATTACATATACTGAGGGCCAGGGCAGAGAAGGCAAAATCACCTTTTTGTTTTTAATTGTGTAGTGGAGACACAAAAGAAGCCATTTTCTGAAGATCTGAGAACTCGTTTTTGGCCTATAGACAGCAAGTAGCTCAGATATGTACTTAGGGGATAGTCTGTTTATTGCTGTGAAAGTAATTAATTAAATCTTAAAATGTATTTAACATCATCCAGGAGCCAATGTAGAGGAGCCCAGTTTAGAGTAATACGAGTCCTCTTGTTTTAATTAGCAGTCCAGCTGCAGCATTCTGAATAAATTGCAGGTGAAATAATGCAATTTAGACATAAACACAGAGCATTTCAATGGTCTAATTTCGAGGAAATGATTCTGAGGACAAAGTTTCCGTCTTGGAATGGCCAGAAAGATCTAATTCTATATATTTCTTAGATGATGCCTGGGATGTCTTCTTAATGTTTCCCAAAACTCAGCATTAAAAGATAACAAACAAAGCTTCTTTACCCTAGATTTGCATGAATAAAATGTACTTGTTGCTTGGTACTGAGTAGCAGGACTTCAGTAATCAAAGTGTAGCTCTGTGTCTTCCATTTCTTAGGTCTTTGAGAAAGTCATGAAGAACAACTATTTTAGTAAACAAGTATTATTGAGTGTCAACTGCACAGAAATGAAATGTAATGCACTGATTACTTGGCCAAGCAGCAGCATTAGTTTAAATAGAAAAAACTTCCCCCAATATGGATCCTTGAGGAACTCTACAGCTTATGGCAGTAGATGACACTGAGTGGTAAAAACTAAACCAGCTGGGCACCATTTCCAGAAAAACCCCCACAGTCTCTTAGGCAATTGATTAAAATAGCACAATCAACAGTATCAAATGTTACACTGAGTTCTAAAGAAAATAAAATGGAATATTCATTTGAGTCAGAATTTATCAACGGGTCATTTTCTACTTAAACACTGTAATTTTCATATTGCGACTTGCGTGGAAACCAGATAATAAATTTTCCATGAGGCTATTACTTGCGGGAGGACAAATCCATAGAAATAATCAGCTTGGTGAAGCACACGCACACTGACTTTGAAACAGACACAGTGTAGTTATTCTGGGATCTAAAACAGGATTGATTACTACAGTGATGGGACGGCATTGTGACACCTTTAGGTCAAAAACAGAAAAGCCTGGATGAACATATAGGCTACATGCTCATACAACAGGACCAGTCACCCCACCGCCGGGTCGCGATCCAAAGTGGACAGATTTATTTACACATTGGGATGCGTTTCAGGTCAGTGGCGATACGATTCATATCTTATCACTGATTTAGCTCTTGATCATCATCAATCAGCTTGGGAGAGACTGTGCTCATTCCTGAAGAGAATCCTGACATAAAATTGTGGCATTCCAACAGCAGGGGGAGAGCCCATTAGCTACTGCAAAAGGGCCTTGCAACAATGACTACATACAATCATGCAGGCTGTTCTCCAAGCTGTATTCTACAATAAATGGAGGAAATTTAAAAATATGTTATACGTTATAACGTGTAATAAACTTGACTTTTGGCAAAGTGGCAATCATAAAAAGCTACAACCTTGGCAAAGCAATTGTAACAAACAAGATCCAAAGGGGGGAAATCGAACCCCTCTGCACTCCAAACCAGACTCCTGAAAATCATGTTAGCCCATTAGGCTAATAGCAATGAGACATCACTTGTTACTACTGAATTAACAACGCTCCATTATATAAGCAGTAACATTAGCGCCCTTAATGTTATTCCTTCCATGTTAAGAGTCAGCTTACTGCATATTTTACAATAAATTCAGGTTGGAATAGAACAAGTGAGTTGCTCTGCACAGATAGCAAGTTTAATTTTTAAATCTGCAAATTGGCCGTGTAAAGTTTTACAAGAGTTGTGCAACAAAATTGCTACTTTTTCTTTTCTAATGAACAAAACACAATAACATTTTGAAAACTGCAGAGCTAACAGCCATCACCATAAAACAGTGATTTCTGCCTGACAGTGTACCCCTGCCATCAAGATCGGGGAAATGAACGCTCGTCCTAAGGATCCAAAGATTTGTGTTCTGGCTTCAATTCAATCCAAGGTGTTAACTTCTTTATTAAAAATATTACAAAAGATACATAAGCAGGTGATGCTGTGCTCAAGGTTCCCAGCATTTCACCAGTCTGGTTCAGAAGTTGAACAAGCTCCGTTTAGGTCTGCCAAATCAAGTCATCGGTTTACGCCAAAGCTGAACAGAACAAGTCGTGAAAATTCACAGGTTGTACACAGAAAATTATTACAGCACAAATTAATTCCAGAACTTAGTAACAAAAGCAAAGACCCTTGGTAGTTCTGTATACACACTGGATTGTAGGGAAAAATGACTCCACTAACTGGGCCTGGTCTCACTATTCAAACAAAGTTCTTACATACTTGGCCTTACATTGGTCAGAATCTCCATTAAATCCAGGTTATAAGTTGATTCTGCAATTCCCAATGGTCATATGTCAAATGCATGCATGCCAGGAGTTCCTCTCCCAAAAACATTCATCAGGGTGATGAAGACGGATGCTGAAATCACAGGGACTTACCGTTTCGAGAAGGGGACCTCAGAGGTCACTGTGATCTTGCTCTTGCTCCTCTCAATGGTCACTACACCACCGCCCAGGTTGCCAGCTTTTCCATTCACCTTAATGCGCTCCTGAAGGAACTGCTCCTGTAGCAAATGGGGGACACCAACCCAACCAAGTCACCACAAAGTCCTCACTCACTGCCAGTATGAATTCTTAACAACTCTGAGAAATTCTACTGGATTTGTGGGAGGGTGCAGTTGACGTATATGAGCAATTACACCCATCAAGTGGCACCAGAGCCTAGTGTGTTGTTAAGCAACTACACTTATAAGCAGAAGGGTGCTATTTCAAATTTTATCCTGTGAGGCGACCCTTTTCAGCCTGTGCCAGGGCAATCAAGCCTGAAAAATCCGAGAACCCTTTAGGCAGAAAAAATAGACCCTAAATACACAGTGTAAAATTATCATTGCAGTTAGTCATGACCTGAAAGACAGCAGGTAACTTACAAAGTTAGCAGCATCCATGATGCCATCTTCCACAGGGTGAGTACAGTCCAAAGTGAACTTAAGTACCTGCCTCTTCTTCTTCCCACCCTTCGTGGTCTGCTTTTTCTGAAATTAGAACAATAAACATTATCAAAATTTTAAAATAAAACAACCGTTTACCTCAAACTGAGCCGTGCACTGTGCTCTTGCAAAGACTGAACAGTGTGGTCTAAATTATGCCATGAATCTCACGAATTACATTGCTAAGTGGCGTATCAACGTTTGTATTTCATTGTTTCATATTTACAATGTCAAGTTTTTCGAGGAAAGCCAATTTGAAAGCAGAACTCAAGTCTGCTTCCTAGCAAACCAAATACACTTTTCCCACCCTCAATTCTGCTTTTCAGCAAGTAATAACATATTTGACAATGCATCAAACATGTTTAATCCTATTTGACACTTACACTAAAAATAAAATTCTGTTTCCTATCGAATGTTCGACAGATTGCATGGTCATCTTTTCGTGATGCAATACTTCATATTACTGGCCTTTACAGCTAACCTGTAAGCTATGTATAACTTGGGGGGGGGAAACTGACATCCTTCTAACACAAGGCAAAGCTACAGCCAACCTTACGTGCCCACAAAGACTACTGCTAGTAACAAGCAAGCTGTTAGTCCCTACTATCAATAGCTAACAGTTTATAGCTTGTAGGTGGAGTAGGGTTGTTCAACGTTACAGTGATGATATTAGCCATCAACAAACACAATATCAATCCCGTTCACACCGACGGGCTGACAGCTGCCAAACTTCCTATGTTAACAGTTGGTAAACAAATGCATGTAGTCAGTCAGAAACAAGCAGTCTAGCCAAATACTATCGATATTACGTACTAAGACAAGTGTCGCAAACTATGCAACTCTCAACGATAAATGTCTGTACCCGATAAATAAAGAAACCAGCTAGCTAGGCGAGCTAAATTAGCTAACTTACTGGGCACTGTTTCCACAGAAGCTAGAATCCGAAGGAGCTCCTCCTTCAATGAACCGCTACAATGTAAAACTCAATTCATACATTCTTATTAACCAGTTATTCTAGACATGCAGCTTCAAAACTTCAAAATTAACAACGAATCGTTATCGAACACGTACATAAGTATTTTAAATTAAAAACCACAACAGAAACGTCTCTCTTTATTCGAACTACAGGTTCCGAGTCGGCGCGTAGCTACAACGTGGTTCAATGGACCAGGCCGCACTATTAGATTCATCCACAAAAACTCTTTAAACTAAATGCTTCCGTCATAAAAAATGTAGTTTGTACTTCTATTACAAATCCCAGATTTGTGCAGCATGACTTCAGCCGGTCTAAATGGGTACCCAGCAAGTAAACATGACACATTTCAACCATTTTAAACAGATGATTTTACTGACCACCGGAGCCATTGCGACGAATTTTGCAGAAAGGAAGACTGGAACTTGCACATGCGCTTTGATATGTCCCCTTGAAATCAAGTGAAGAATAATCGATTGGATCTCAGAATCAGAAGTTGATTATTACACTTAATTCCTATTTCAAAATAAAATAGCGGAATTCCATGGTAGCATACATGGACCATGTAAACCGTAATTTTCGTGTTAACATGTTAAAACAGAAGGCCTACAAGTTCAACTGCACGAGTTGAGATTACTCCTGAAGATACCCTATGTCACCAATACAACTGTAACTGTTGATGTGATTTTCCCATACAATTTGTGAAGCTATGGAATCCCATATTTTTCAACTACATTTTAGTTACGCGGCTGAATATGTATGTATGTATGTATTATGCTCTGATTCTACCAGTGGACTAGGAGCTGTGGGCTTACAAAGGGAAATGCTATTGGTTGTTTGCCTACAGCCTGGTGGTATCTGGTGTCTCTCTTGTCATCAGTAACTCTTTATTATACGACAGATTCCCCCGATTCTCTCTCTCTCTCTCTCTCTCTCTCTCTCTCTCTCTCACACACACACATATAGGCTACTCTTTCTCCTTCTCTGTCTCTCTCTCTCACACACAGACATACCCAAACTCTCTCTCTCTCTCTCTCTCTCTCTCTCTCTCACACACACACACATACTCTTTCTCCCTCTCTGTCTCTCTCTCACACACACAGACATACACAAACTCTCTCTCTCTCACGCACACACACACAGCTGCTACAGTGGCTGCTGGGGAGAGATTGCTTTGACGTCAGGGCACAATGGTCCGTACGGCTTCCAGCATTTCTGTCATTCCAGTGTGAGACAGCAGATAGGACACCAGCAAGGTAAGAGATCGCTGCTACCTCCCATTCAAGCAGTTAAAAGAAATATGCTTCTGAAAAACACAATACAATAGTTTAGTACATTATCAGCGGCTCTTTCCTCTGGGAGCAGGTCAGAAAGGTCCTTGAAATGCCTTTGCATGAAGGTGAGTGAGACTGAGTTATGAGGGGCACATCAAGAGACAAGAGTCAGTCTTTACTGGTGATTTATGGTCAAACAAAATCGATTTTTCCTGTGCTGTGTGTGTGTGTGTGTGTGTGTGACAATCAACAAGTTATTTTAGAACACTGTTCTTTAAATTCCTTGTGATTGCAGGCTAAATGTAGCCTACATATCTAGAGATGAACTATACATTGACTTTTAAATTTATATGTGGAGTTTGTTTGGAATTTGATTTTTAATACATGGTTGATTAAGTTTAATGTGAAATGTACTTTTGCAAGTCACTTTGACTAAAAGCATCTGATAAATTACTAAACTGGATGTTTTATCATGCTTTAGAGTAATTGATAAAATCACATTGCTTTTCATTTATGTCCTTACATTTGGAGAAGTAACAAGTAGTTAGATAGCACAAAGTACAGAAATTGGTTACTACTGTTCAATTTATGGCAGGACCTTTTGTCAAACATACAGACTTTATATAACAAGAACATGTAAAGTATAATGGCAGTATAGGCTCACAGTGTTAACGCCACTGCTGATCCTAACCAGTTTCTCAATTGCCTGGACCAATTTATCCCACGTCAGTGAAAATTGCAGAAACATTGAGCCAACGTAAGACAATGCTAAGACTAGAAAAAGGCTGATTTATTGCAGCTTGACACTGTATATACATATTTCTGGTTGGTGCAATTGTCATGAGTGTATAATAAATAATTTATCGAGAGTCTGAAGTGCTTCCCTTGGCTTTCCAGATGTCTGGAGGAATCTTCTCTCCATTGGATAATCTGTATGACCCAGACAGTGCCAACTGCCACCCTCTGGTGTGCTACCTGTGTCATGAACAGTATGAGCACCCTTGCCTGCTTGACTGTTATCACACCTTCTGTGCCAGTTGTTTGCGTGGCAGAGCCGTGGACAGTCGCCTCACCTGCCCCCTCTGTGGGTAAGAACTTGTTACTACAGTGAGAAGTTTGTTGGACAGTAGGATAAAGATCTTGAGCTATCAAAATTATAATTTTTGTAAAAGTTATACCATAAATAATGAACTAAAGAAAACAAATTCTATAAATAAAAATGTGGCTTAATGAACTCTTTCAATGTATGAAGAAACAGTTTTTTTTAATATTCTGTCTGTATAGCAAGCTGCGGACATTTTTTGGACCATTTCATAGATTTTTTGTACCATGGTGGACTTGTGAGGGAAGATACGCTATCACCAGTGTATGGGTTGGATTGTATGAACATGAAAAATTATATATAGTACTGCAACTGAATAGATTTAATGAAAAAATAATAGTAAAATCTTTGAATTATGAATGGGCTGAGACACCAATCAGTGTGATTGCAAGGTTCCCCTGAAGTAAATTAAACTGAGTCATAGGGACAACACTAGATTATTGAGTGAGTGATTTTCAATACACTGGCTTCAAAATTTGTTTCATCAGCTTCCCCTTTTTATATGACTGAAGCAAAGCGAGCTGCTTCAAAATGTTTCACACTATGTTGTCTGGTATTGTGCAGAAGGATACAGAATAAAATATCTTATGTTCCCAAGATAAAATGATGAGTTTATTTAACCATGTACCAGTTAAAATTCACCATTCAAAACGGTTTGTGCATCTTTCACATATACAGAACAAACAGTGCAGTAATAGTATGTTTAACAGGCAACTTATAGGAAGAATATATGGTTTGAAACTCTTTATTTTGTGTCAAGGTTATGAACCAAGGGTGACTTCAGCGCACAGCCAATATTATGCAGTCTGACCAATTGGTTAGGATTTCCATTTCTGCCAACAATACCAGCTCAGTGATGATATTATTGTGGAGCAACAGCTGCTGTTATGTGAGCTGTGGTCACAAGGAAACTCAATTAGAGCGTGCATGCGCTAGCAGCGTGCATTGTGCTGGAGAGCTGCGGCGTTAATGCACATGGCAGAACATGTGCTTTCCAAAGCGACTGACTCCCCTCAACATCTAGCCCCACCATAGGATTGGGGTGGGAGTGAGACAGTTAGTCGGGAATGTTCTGTCATAAAAGAGAAATAACAGTACACACTGCCTTTCCATTAACCAGTGAAAACATCCTTCATGACAGGACCCACTGATAAACACTTTATACCATTGACCTTTCTTGACTTTATTATGAAATACTGCACTTTGTTAGAAGTTGTTTGTTCATAGGTATCACTTTGTTTCCAACATACAAATGGCAAGGCAAGAACAATTAAAACCTTACTTATTTTACCAATAGCATATTATACTGTTACACCGGATGTCTCAAAAGTTAACATTTCATTACATTTTATTTAGCAGATACCTTTATCCAAATCAATGAACAATATATGCATACTGAAGGTCACTGAAACATATACAAATGCAGGACAGATGAAGTACAATGCTTATAAAGTAGCAGCTAGCCATAGCCATGAATATAAAGTCTAGTTCGCACAGTAAAGCTAAATCGGTAAAGCTATGGCTAAGTCTTAAGCTAGATAATACAACTACAAAATCAAGATGAAGATACAAGTGCAACAAGAAAGTCCTAGAAGATCAAGATAAAAGACACAAGTGTTACATGAAAGTACTGCTTGATTGCGGGTAGCCCTGTTAAAGTGTGTAGTGTTAAAGTTAGTCCAGGTAGAGTCTGAAGAGATGCATCTTGGAAAAATGCATAGAACAGGAAAATAAATCATTACTGGCACACTGCCTGCCTATCTCTTGCTGGATTAAATGTAAGAAACATTCATCTGAAATTATCTAACCAACTGCAACAATATGCATCATCTGACTTTTTGGCCAAAATTGGTGATAAACTAATGAATGACAGCTGATATCTGCTTTGGATCCCAGTATGAAATACTTTACTGTGATCTAATCTACAAGTGAGCCAGCATTGGTGTTTAGAGCTAATTTGCTAATTGAACCAGGGGTAATTAGTGAAAGCAAAAATCCGCACACACACATGACCTCCAGAAAGTGCCTAACCCTGCAGTCGCTACTTTAAAATCCTATGTGGGCAAGTGACTCACCTTTCCCCATACATGCTTGCTTAATGGGACATGAAACGAAACACCGGTGCTCCCCCCATTCAAAGTTTGGGATCCACCAGCACTGCAGGGGAGTTAGGGGCCTTACCTGAGTAGCTTGAACAGCTGTGGAGTAAATCCCACTCCAGTTTTAGCCTGTGCAGAATGTTTTGTGCGACTGTCATGCACTGATATGGCCAGCACGCCATCTCAATGTCGGTAAACAAACTAAAGCATTCTGCGCCGTCCTGGTTACATCTCTGGAACGGAGTAATTAAACGGCAATACCTCCTGCTTCATTCCCTTCCCCATTCTGCCTCTCTTGTCACTTGTCAGGAAGCAGTAAGGTGACCATATCACCCACGGTCCACCCCAGAATAGGCCTTTTAGTGGAGTCGAAATACAGGTGCACACCACACACAAACACTCTCACCAATGTAGAGATTAGGCACATACTAAATCTGGCATCTGAGTACAAAACAGTCTCATTTAGTAATGTCATGGGGGAGTTTGTGTAGTATATTTGGTCCAGTTTGAATAATCTAGAATATTTGGTGAAAACCTTATTAAAGTGATTGTTTCTGCAGGTTGTATGAGGGCTTCCTGATTATGGATGCACATTGGAGGAAATGCTTTCTTTTATCTTTAATTAGGTCCTTTGTATGCATTAAATTTGTGATCTGTGTGGACGGTGACTTCTGTGAAATATCTGTAGGTGTTTACTGTAGTAGTATGTGTGTTTGTGACTGATACTATGATATTGTGAGGAATATTGTGGTGTGGAAGATTCATGGAAGATGTCTGTGCTGTTTCTTCCAGTCTTTTGGCCCTGCTGGTTTTATTTATAAAGCAGCAGTGGCTCTGCTGGTGCACGTTAGTAAGCTGTGAACTTTAACCAGTAAGTGAATCAGGCTGTGAAATCTTGGCATACTGTATATTATTTCCTGCAGTCAATAAATTGCAGCAATGGCATTCCAATCAGTTACCCCAGACTTGGGTCCTCCATGTTTTATATGTTTGGGTTTTGTACAATGTGCAGGGCTATTTGTGATACTCTGGGTTTGCAGTGCAGGCAGATACAACATATCACACAAGGAGCATTTGCATTGTAGTGCCAGAACTGAACATGTTCTTCTGAAACCCAACAGGGCCATTCCTGCCCTTTGATGTCAAATTCCATGAGGATCGAAGAGGGTTTTGAGTTTATATAAAGTACATTCAAACAAGCATGGGGTGTGGCAAGATCTCACTCCAAATTGTGCTCTCTCTCAGCAAGGAACCTGACTAATACAGCATTCTGTGGAATCCATTATGACATCACATATGGGACATTGCTCAGTGGACATATGTAGCCAAGGTGAATGGCAAAGCTTATCCTATTTGCATTATCCAGACTGACTTACAGAAGTGTTTAGTGTTCTGGAAACAATAGGGCAGATGAGATAAGTTGATAAACAGTTGTTGACAACCCAGATACATAGCTGTGTTATATCTATAGCTCAATCTATAAACATTTTTATATTGATCTCACTTGCTCTCTGTCTCTGTCATTGTTATGTGATGAGATGATATGAGTTGGGCAGGGGTTGGGAAGCTACGGGGGGAGGGGGGGAGGGGGGGGTCTTGTGCTGGGATGACAGGCACTGCCGTAGCGCTGTTCAAATCCCTGACACCCCCCACGCTGGAGCAGGGCTGAAACTCTATCCCCACTGGGTGACCCCGCGGATCGTCATGCCGCTGTGTCTCCTGCTGCCGTCTATATTTGTCCCCCATTGTCTCTGACTCTGGATGGTCAGAGAGCCGCAAAGAGGAGGCACGCTCCCCCTCGGCACTGTGTCCGCTGCTCTGCTCCTCCGCTCCTCCGATGGCCCCGTCGGCCGCCCCTCTCCTCCGGCCGAGGTCTTAGCATGCCGAGCGCGCTGCTCCTGGTGGACGCCGGCCTGGAAGAGGACCAGAGACGGACACGCACGAGGGAATACCGCCGTGCCCATCCAGCATGCTCCTGGGAGAGATAGACGAGTTCATGTAGGAACGAACGCCACTTCTCCTGTCTGCGCTGCTGGGCTTTCACTAACCATGGGCTGAGAGTGGGGGCAGATTCAGGGCTCTGCAGACCCAGACCGTAACTGGGGCCTGTTACCCGAGTCTGTAACTCAGATCTGTAACTCCAGTCTGCAACTTGGATTTGATACTGAAGTCTGTAACTTGGGTCTGAAACTTCAGTCTGTAAATTGAGTCTGTTGCATGAGTCTGTAAACTGGATCTGTTACCCAGATCTGTAGCCTGGATCAGTAATCTGTGTCTGTAGAATGTGTCTGTAATCTGGGTCTGTAGCCTTGGTCTGTATTCTTAGGTCTTTATCCTGACTTTGTAGCCTGGGTCTATAATCTGAGTTTATCACCCCGGTCAGTAGTCCGGGTCTGCAGACTGGGTCTATAATCTGGGTCTGCAGCCTGGGTCTGTAATCTGGGTCTGCAGCCTGGGTCTGTAATCTGGGTCTGCAGCCTGGGTCTGTAATCTGGGTCTGCAGTCTGGGTCTGTAATCTGGGTCTGCAGCCTTGGTCTGTTATGTGGGTCTGCAGCCTGGGTCTGTAATCTTTGTCTGCAACCTGGGTCTGTAATCTAGGTCTGTAGTCTGGATCTGTTATCTGGGTCTGCAGCCTGGGTCTGTAATCTTGGTCTGCAACCTGGGTCTGTAATCTGGGTCTGCAGCCTGAGTCTGTAATCTGGGTCTGCAGCCTGGGTCTGTAATCTGGGTTTGTACCCTGAGTCTGCAGCCCGGGTCTGCAATCTGGGTTTGTAGCCTGAGTCTGTAATCTGGGTCTGCAGCCTGGGTTTGTAATCTGGGTCTGTAATCTGCATTGTTTCACATCTGAAAATCTGTGGAGAAAAGCTCTGTTTCTGGATGTCAGGAATTCGCATCAATGGTGAACCAATGGGAGTGAATGGTTGAGTTTAAATTTAGCTAATATTGGTGTGTAAACATATGTGTGAAATTATATGTATTGATGAGAAGGAAAAGAAGACTAGTAGCAAGTTTTATTTGTTAGCAAAGGAGCTGTGGGCACAGAGCTGTCACTGGTGTTTGTCCTGAGTCAGTGTCTTTGTAGAGTCTCTGGCTGAGTGCTTCATAGTAATATACAGCACCAACCTTTGACATTTCTAAAGTGATTTCAGCATGGTGATCCTATGCTTCCTGTCGTGCCTATCTTCCCGTCATGTTTTATTTATACAGTAAGTGTATGGAGGGTATATTATTACATTCATTTAGCAGATACTCTTATCTGGAGCGGCTTACAATATAAAGAGGTGGAATTATTGCTTGCTGGCATTAAATCCTCCATCGAGGCAAACCTGTTTCCTTCCAGATGAATCTCTAGGAGATGCAGAAGCAGTCTCACTAAAACAAAACAGTTTCATACTGCGAAACATAGGTGTTTTGATGAACAGCCATGACCCTGCCAACCCTGTCAGGGTAGGGCTTTCACTACCAGACCAGAGGTCAGCCAGCAGGATCAGGTCAGCCAGCTTCACTTTTTAATTCTATTTCAGAATTTGACATCTTCCAGCTCAGCATACACGTAATCTAGGAATTTAGAGCACTGCTATTTGTGGAACACAATAGGCCTGTTGCTATGAAAACTAGGCAAACATGGGGGGGAGGGGACGTGGGGGGGGTAGGCAGATATATTTAGACAATAGGCTGCAGCCTTACAGATAACAGCTGCCACAGAATCTGGAGTTCTTTTTTTCCTAGCGCAAATGAGCTGATCTTTCACAGCCCAGTGTTAAACTTTGCCAGTCTGAAAACTGACACTGCTGAGTCTCTCTTAAAATTGCAGACTGTTTAAGAAGAATAATTCTGACTGAAATAGCTATTCAAAGCATTTAGAATTAATATACATTCACACAGTCAGACCCATTAATGCTTTTGATTTTTTAACTGATTCAATTATAGACTAACTGGTAAAATAAGTAGGGTGCTATCTGCTGACAGTAAGTAAACCTGGTCTCTGAAGCATGTCAACGAGCCAATGCCTACATTGTGTTAAGATACGTTTATGGAAATATCTGTGGGGAAAAAAAGTACTATTTCCAACAACTTCAGCCAAGCTGTAACAAAAGCTTTCACATTGGTTCCCTGGAAGCAAGAAATCCACTGTGGTACACAATCAGAGGGCGCCCCCTCCTGGGGGAGATGAGCCATGAAATACTACTATGTCCAACATCAAGAAGGCAGCAGTCAAACAGTACAGTGCATCGTCATACAGAGAAAACTCATTCATTCATGTTAGTGTTTTTAAAGGGCAGTATCCTAGTAGCATGCAATCTAAACAATTCTAATGAAATATATTGTGTGTGTTTGTGTGTGTGTGTGTGTGTGTGTGTGCACATGCATATTTGTATGTGTTTTGTATGTGTCAGACACCAGTCAATCGTAAAAGGGATCAGTGCACTTCCCCAAGAGGACCGCTTGCTCAAGTTCCTGGTGGATAATTCGGCTGACAGTGAAGAGACAGTGCAGTGCGCCAACTGTGACCTGGAGTGCAAGAAACAGGTACACTGCAGGGGCGGGGCCAAACCGTGAAAAAGGGAGGAGCTAAGCCATTAAGTGGGTGGGAATAAAACCACAAAGGTGCAGTCAAAGTAGCAGCAGACTATTCAAGCTCAGGGCAGTTCTCACTTCATAATAATAATGGAGTGTATTAATATAGCGCCTTTCACTGTGCATGCTCTGGTCTGTGTTGTCTCTTTCCTTCGCCTCTGATCCCCCTCCCCTGTGTTTCAGGATGTGGATGCAATGTATTATTGCAACACTTGTAGCCAGCCCCTGTGTGCAGACTGCAGGGAAGCCACACACAAGGCAAGGATGTTCTCCCGGCACGAGATCGTCTCCCTGGCCAAACGTACCAAGGAGGCCCACAAAAAGTGCTGTGAGTCTCATACCCAAAACCACCATCCCCCCATCCTTAAACTGCACACTGCTCAGCTGTTCAGGGATTTTTCAGGGATATTTCCTCTGACATGCCAAATAGTGGAAGTATCTGAGTGGCTAAAAAACGCATAGGGGGAACACTTAAGTAAATCAATCTACAAGGGTAACTCACTGCAGGGATTTGTAGCATAACTCAATGAACACTGTTCCCTCTCTACACGGATTTGCAGGGTAACTCACTGAACACTGTTCCCTCTCTGCAGGGATTTGCAGGGTAACTCACTGAACACTGTTCCCTCTCTACAGGAATTTGCAGGGTTATTCACTGAACACTGTTCCCTCTCTGCAGGGATTTGCAGGGTAACTCACTGAACACTGTTCCCTCTCTACAGGGATTTGCAGGGTTATTCACTGAATACTGTTCCCTCTCTGCAGGGATTTGCAGGGTAACTCACTGAACACTGATCCCTCTGTGCAGGGATTTGCAGGGTTATTCACTGAACACTGATCCCTCTCTGCAGGGATTTGCAGGGTAACTCACTGAACACTGATCCCTCTCTGCAGGGATTTGCAGGGTAACTCACTGAACACTGATCCCTCTGTGCAGGGATTTGCAGGGTTATTCACTGAACACTGATCCCTCTGTGCAGGGATTTGCAGGGTTATTCACTGAACACTGATCCCTTTCTGCAGGGATTTGCAGGGTTATTCACTGAACACTGATCCCTTTCTGCAGGGATTTGCAGGGTTATTCACTGAACACTGATCCCTCTGTGCAGGGATTTGCAGGGTTATTCACTGAACACTGATCCCTTTCTGCAGGGATTTGCAGGGTAACTCACTGAACACTGATCCCTCTCTGCAGGGATTTAAAAGACATCAAGCTCAGGAAGTCATTACTGGCTCCACTGCAGCCTGTAAACCAGGTCACATGATCAGAGCATCAGTATCAGCAGGGAAGATAAAAGATAATGGAATTGGACACTATGTTCAGAACTGCAGATGCTTGGTAGCTGGAAACAGAGGAAGCAGATTTTTTTCCTCTGAGCCAGTAGCATATGAACATGGGGTATTTTTCAGTTACACACCATGCGTCCTTTTTTACATCTTCAAAAATGCACATATTCACAGAACACATGAGGATATGTATCAGAGGACAGAGGATATGTATCAATTTGCTCTCTTATTCGCGTTTATTCACATAAATGCCGAATTTGTTACTTACCACAGCTTATTCAGGTATATTCTATGATTGTTAATTGGCACCGCTTATTCAGATAAATGTCACATTTGTTAATCAAGCAAATGGGAACAAAGAGAATAATGATCAGTTTCATTTCAGACTCCTTTGTTTTTAGCTAACCTAGAACATTATACTTACATTGTGTGAGTGTGTGTGTGTGTGTGTGCGTGCGTGTGTGTGAGCTTGCATGTGTGTATGCCTGTGTGTGTGTGTGTGTGTGTGCATGTGTGTGTGCCTGTGTGTGTGTGTGTGTGTGCATGTGTGTGTTTGTGCGTGCGCTGGTCTAATTATACTTCATTTCTGCCAATCACAGCCCTGCATGAGGAACTCTACATCATGTTTTCCACAGAAAAGAAGTCCATGCTGTGCATCAACTGTTTCAGAGACATGCAAGTGTGAGTCCAACTATACTCCTGGCAAATTATTTAATAACATTAACAATACTGGAGCTCACAGTTCTAGGAATAACCTTCTGTATGTCTGCATGCATGTGTGAGTTTGTGTTTGTGTGTATGTGTGTGTGTAGGTTGCTGTATGTTTGTACACATGTGTGTATGTGTAAGGGTGCACGCATGTGTGCATGTGTGTATATGTGTGTGCGTTTTTACGTATATGTTTTTACATATATGTGCTTGTGAGTGTATGAACACATGCACGTGTGAGCACACGTGTGTGTGCTTCATGTTTGTGTATGCGTAGATGCATATGTGTATGTCTGGATGCATGCGCAAGTGTCTGTATAAAGACCTGTGTGTGTGTCTTGTGTGCAGGGAGAGCAGAGCACACTGCATTGATATTGAGACGGCGTATATACAAGGCTGTGAAAAACTGGACCAGGCCGTACTTGTGAGTACTTGTTTTATCTCTTTTTTTATGTCATTCAAAGATTCACTTACATGCATGATTGAGCACTCCAAACTACATCCAACTTGTTTGCCTGAGCAGGAGATACCAAGAATCGTAGAGAAAATCATCCTGTGGCTCCTTCGACATGCATTAAGAACAGTCTCACTGATTCTAGCTTAAAAGATTAAATCATTGCCAGGGATGGTGCTCACAAATTATTCTAGTGGACAATGACACACACTGAATGAGCCATCCTTCATTTACACTCAGGGAGATACTGAAATTAGAATCAGCCCCCAGCCCCCAACATGGCTTTTCAGGAGGGCTCCTTTGGTAAGCTTCTTGGTTGGGCCCCCAGGCTAGAGTAGGCTTAACCTTCTGCCACTGTACATGGAGCGTGAGGTCCCCAGAGCCAAACGGCAGCCCTGTTCCCCCCCAGGCGGTGAAGGAGCTGCAGACATCAGCCCGAGAGGCCATCATCCTGCTCAAGGCCATGATCGGGGAGGTGAGGGCCAACGTGGACGAGGAGGAAAACGCCATCAGCACGCTTTTTAACAACATGCAGGTGAGAACGCCACCAGTAGGGGGCAAAAGTCCTCCACAACTAGTCATGTTAGACCAGGAATGGGCAATTCTATTCCTGGAGGGCCAGTGTCTGTGCAGGTTTTTGCATTCACCAGTTACCCCTGGCTCAGTTAGCTAGTCAGCACTCTGCACCAGTGAAACATTTCTATATAAGGACACAAGAAGTTATCGGCTATTATTCGTGAGCTTATGAATAAATGAAGCTCACATAAAAGATTAGGATCATTAAGTAGAGTACACATTTTCATGAGACCAAGAAACAGATAGAGCCCTCCTTGTCCGCCCCTGTGCTAATGAGGGCTTCTTGATCCCCAAAATCCAGTGTCACAACATTTTACCAGAGAGGGACTCATTTGAAACAATTTTAGTGTGTTATGGGTACAAGGCCTTCCTTCATTGGTAAATCCAAGCCAAAGGTTTTTGAAACCTAAACCGCCCATTCACTTGCCAAAACCTCCACTGCCAAAATGTAACACAGACATATGATCTGTTCTGGGTAGAGAAAACCCGCGTTCCTCTTTTACTGAGATTATGAAAACTGACTCAACACAGCTCAGCATTAAAGCAAGAGCATTGTAAATGCTTTCTAGAAAGTCATTATACATCTAAATAGTCAGCAGTAGTCAACCAGTTGATAACTGCCTTTGGTTAAATTTAATGGTCACACAAATTTATGCAATTTTAGAACTTGTCCATATTCACAGCCCACAGAGGTGTGTAAATCTACTCCTCTCAATCCCAGTGACTAGGGCTTGTTGAAAATGTGTTGGATTGGCGAGTGGATCTCTGCTCTAAATACCATGTTTCTGCCACTAGATGTCTCTCTGTAACTGAACATCCAAGCCAAGAACCCATATCACGAGGAATTTACATTAGTTAACGGCCAACTGTGTCTGAGAAACACGAATGCAAAAACATGAATGTGTAATCCAAAATGGCTGAGCTCAGCTAAACTAGTCACCGTGTTCCCAATTACACGTCAAAGCAAAACGACTTGAGAAACAATTTCAGTTTTTTTTCTGCTTAATGTGGATGAATATGTCTGATTGTTCTGCTTGCTCAAGGAAAAACTGGCTGAAAGGAAGAAGATTCTTCTGAAAGCTGCTCAGAGGTAATGAAATGCCCCACTCCCTGGTTCAGGATCAGCCTTTATCACTGTGTCCACAATGAAAGATTCAGAATGTTTATCACTGTAATTATATGTAGTGTAGTCGTTCCACTGGCCATGTCTGTCTCAGTAGAGACTTTATTGTGGATTTTATCTTTAATCGGGTACTTCTGTGTATATGTACTGCTAACACAACAATGAGATATGAAAGAAATCTTCAGATAAATTAAATCAATCAATCAATCGCCAGGGACAACAGGATGAAAGTCTGAAAGTACTTCCTCACTGCCGCTGTTACAATACAAGAGACATACAAGAGAGGACTCACTCTGTCGCAGCAAAGTCCCTCTAACCCGCTCGGCTCAGTGTACTTATTTATGCACATGGCACGTTTTGTACGGTGTCTATGGTTACAGTAATGTCTCAGCAGTTCCTTCCCGGCGGGACGATGCGTGTGTATTAAGTATCAATCATTGCTCTCCGGTCGGCCATGAATCAGATCTAATGCAGTGAGGGGGCAGGGGCAGGAAGGCAGGCCTCCATAAACCCCCCCCACCCCCCCTCCACACTGCAAGGCTGTAATACTGTAGCCGAAGCCTAAGGAGAATGGGGGAGTCTATCACATTACAGCTTGTAGAGATTCTTTAATGAGACAGCGCTCTCTCTCTCTCTCTCTCTCTGTCTCCCTCCCTTCCTCTCTCTCTCCCTCTCTGTCTCTGTATCTCTCCCTCTCTCTCTCTCTCTCTGTCTCCCTCCCCTCCTCTCTCTCTCCCTGTGTGTGTGTGTGTGTGTCTCTCTCTCTTTCTCTCTCTCTCTCTTCACTCAGCACTTGGAAGCAGGCCAGCACGTGCATTCCCGGAATGGAGCTAAAAGCTGTATAAATAAATGTGTAAAATAAATAAATAAAAACTATTTGTGCCAGACTCATTAGTATCAGAATCAATAAAATGCCCTCTGATGTATAATCTGTAAGATCTGATTGCTTTAAAAAAAAAAAATCCCTTTTAGACTGAAGAGGGTGCATGATCTCGCCTGTACATCTGTCTTCCTGTCTGTTTGTATGTGAGCAGCATAACTGAAAGAAACAAAATGACTGACTGGAACATGGAAGAAATTATTGGATTTTAGTGTTGCCATGACAACCGCTATGATAGGACCCGTCTTATTTGATGCCGGGTTCTAAGGTGTTGGATGGCGACTTCGGTGTCATTTTTCTTTCATAAAGAGCGGCAGACAAATTATCTTAGCTGCAGTTACTGGCCCGTGAACCAGGCCAGGTGTCCAAGAGCAAGGCGGTGCCTTTCCCTACAGCTGGCAGTGTGTAAGTGTGCAGTGTGCTAATGCTCAGTGTTCCTGTTTCAGTCAACACGAGGAGAAGGAGAGAGCTTTCAAAGAGCAGCTGTCACACCTGGCAGCCCTCCTGCCCACCCTCCAGGTGAGCACCTCTCCCACCACATCCCTCCATCCTGCAGAAACGTGGGAGGCTGGGCTGCCTTGTGCTATCTGTATCTCAGTGCCACTCCCCTCCACCAACAAAATGCAGTGTTTGACTTTGTGATGTGAAATCTGATATGCCCTTGATATGTCATTGCATTCTGTGTTCTGTGCACATAGCCGATAAGTCAATATTCGTTTTCGCATACTATACTGTCTATGCACAGAATTTATAGGACATGTTTTGGATGTTATCTCCACAGTTTATAACTGTACAAAGATGGCTGGCTCCACATTCTTAACATTTTAATTCATGTCTCTACATTGTTTTCTCATTTGTTGGTTTATTAAGGATATTTGTGAAGGGACGTAGCTGACAACAGAGCATCCACAGCCAGTGCAGCTAGGCTATCAGCAACAGAAACAGCTTGTTACCGTCTGGCACCCTTCTAAAATAAGGAAGAGTACTGGCAGGAAGGATTAGTGGAGCTGACCATCTGGTGTGCACATAGAGCATCTGTGTTGCTCTCCTTCCTTCCTGCAGGTTCACCTGGTCACCTGCTCTGCCTTCCTCAGCTCGGCCAACAAGTTTGAATTCCTGGACATGGGCTATGTGAGTATAAACAGAGGCTGAATTTAACCGAAATATCATTACCATCATGACCACCAGCATCACAATCTGAGTCATTTGTCCATTGACCCCGGTGATGGGGGGGACGGTTTGGTGTTCAGTCACTCGTGTGTTGACTAAATGGGTCTGAGTCCAGCCTGACCTGAGGTCTCTCTCTTACACAGCAACTGATGGAGAGGCTGAAGAAGATAGTGAAACTGCCACACAGACTGAGGCCAGCTCAGAGCAGCAAGGTGAGGCCAGAGACCTGGAGCCTCTGGACCCAGCGTCCCTGCTTGTCTGCTGGTCATGCTGACCGTGTAGAGTTTTTACTTATTTACACTCATATGTCTAAGCTTACAGCTGAGAGTACATTTTTAACTTTATATTACTTTATGTAACCAGATAAGTTATTGAGAACAATTTCCCCTTTTTCGTTAATAACCTGGTCAGGAGACGTAAGCACTAAAACACATGGCTTGAGACAGGTAATATATGAACTTTACAATTCATACATGAAATATGCACATAGTAACACACAGAAAGCAAAAATACAACACAAGTCATTCTAGTAGTGGACAAAAAAATAAAGCTGAACAGTTGTGAGCTTGAATGAAAGAAATGAGTGATCATGTGTGGCTGTAGGATATTCCCTTTTTTGTGTGTGTGTGTGTGTGTGTGCGCTAATTAGTGTGTACACAGTGTGCGCTCGTTGTCTTCCCCTCAGTTAAGATTAGTGGCCGTAATTGACCCTTAATTCTCCCTGAACTCTCCGTCAGATCAACACGGAATACCGGTCTGAGTTCGCCCGCTGCCTGGAGTCTCTGCTGCTGCTGGGCCAGCGGCGATCGGTGTCCGCCACCGGGAGCGTCTCCGGGCTGGGCCACGGCAACGCCGGCGGACTGTAAGTCGCTCCTCCTCATTTTTTTGGGTCGGACTGCGCGGGAGGTCTGCGTGTCACGCAGCACGAGGCGGAATCTCATTGGCTTGCTATCTGGGACATTGTGTACGGTGGTGACCTCTAATGAGAGCCGTTTGTCCAGTGACTCGGGTTCATTGTGACGTGAGTTTGCTCACTGTACTGAATGGCCGTAAGTTGGGAATTGATTTGTTTTATTTATGCATGTTGTGGGCGCACTGCAAAGTTAACAATGCCTTTGATGGTTTTGAAAGTGAAGGACCCGATTCCGTGGGGCATTCATAGAGATTAATGAGAATTCTGCCTGTCCTTATTGAACGGTATCCTCCTGATATGCTTGGTAAATCTTTGATCTGGCGTGCTGGCTTTCGGTCGCTGTTTTGATTTATTTTCCCTCTTAAAGGAGAAAGCTTCTGAGGCTATAAAGGTAGTGAAGTGTTTACCTGTCTCAGGTATGAGGTATGGCACCCGTAGTCCATTTGTGCTCCTGACACAGACTTCTGTAGTGTGGCTGTGGCTGGAGAAAACGAGTGAAGCATTGCTACGCAACCAGAGCTTTCTTTAGCAACACAAACACCGTGTGTCTGCTCAGAACATAAATAATAGAGTTATGTGCATATTGCCACATCCCATGACCACATAAGCGGTGGTTTGTGCAGTTTGTGCATGTCCTCTGCATCAGCTAAGCAATCTATCCATCCATATCTATCCTTATCCTGGTCAGGGTCGCAGGTGGTGCTGGAGCCTAATACCAGCATGCATTGGTCGAGAGGCAGGATTGCACCCTGGATAGGTAGCTGAGCAATCATTCAAACAATGTTTATTTATAGAGTGCGTTTCACAAAGGATTTGTCACAATACGTGTCACAGTTTACCCTGGCCTAAACCCTCACACTGAGAAAGCCAGAGGCAACCGTAACAAAGTAAAACTCTCTGGGAGACATGTAGGAAGAAACCTTGGAAGGAACCAGACTCGGGGAGGGGGCCAGTCCTCCTCTGGCTACCTCAGGGTATGGGTTTGCAAGTACAAAGTCAAATGGCAAAGGCTGAAGAACAGCCTTGTTGTCAGTGACAGGTTGTTATTAATCAAAACACAAACAATTGGCCCCCTCTTTAAGCCGTGCTGTAGCAGGTGCTCGTCCTCCCTGCAAGGTCTTGCGTCCGTGACACGTCTGATAGCTGCTGCTTTGGCAGGAGCAGGCCAGGGCTTCTAGGAAACCTCTTTATCAAATGGCAGTTATTGCATCTCTTAAAGCTGCCAGGGGCCTTGCTGGCTGCCACGTGCGCACTTAACACGGTACCGTTTAGCAAGCACAGCACACTGAGAGATAGCACATCCCTCCAAGGTGTGAAATATCAGCGCTAGCATGGCAACACTCAGTGAGATGTGTTTTTATTTTGTTTATTTTCCTATTTGGATCTGATATTGTACTATGATGTCACCTTCCGCTGTGTCACCCCCACGTGCACAGAGGGCACTGTAGCCGAAGCCAAAGCATTCCTCTAACATTTGCCTGCAAGCCAGTGGCTTTTCTCCCTCGTCACTCTCTGCAGGACTGCCAGCACCGACTGGAGGTTGCCACGGCTCTAGCTTTTCTGCCGCTCTAGGCAAGATTGTGGACCGGGGGTAGGATGGTGGGAGCGATTGCAGATAGGGGGGAACAACTGAGCACCTGGGGGGTGGGGGGTATTTGGGATGGGGAGTGATTGCGGACCAGGGGGGTGTCACCGACTATCATGGATGAAACCTATGGGGCTCCTCGGTCCATCTTCAAGGACATTCCAACCCATTAAATGCTCCTTGAAGGAGCTAGGAGCTAGGAAGTACCTGAAGGATGCTTGAGCAAGGAAACATGAGTACACCCTTTGTAAAATATTTTTTTCAGAATGCATGACATATGCAATGCTCATCCTATGCAGGCTTGACCTCTGCATCCCAATACTGTGGACTCACAGACATGGTCGGTTGTTCAAGCCACAGGAGAGCCATTTCAATGTGTTTTGTGAATAATTGATGTCACTGCTACCGTGGTAAATATTCACAATCTTGTCCTTTTGCCTTGAGGACACTGTATCTCTCAGCCACGCCTGCCAGAGATCTGAAACAGCCACATTATTTATCATCTTTAATTATGGGCAATAGACACATGGGTGCAGTATTCACGTGTCATTCAGTAATTACATTCAGCAGACAGGCTTATCCAGAGCCACTTACACTGCTTATGTTCTTTACATACGAGCCATCTTTACATTCGGATATTTGCTGATGTTATTCAAGTACCTTGCTGAGGGTACAACAGCAGTGCCCTCTCTGTGAATCAAAACTAGAAACCTTGGAGTTTTACACCCAGTTTTATAGCCATTATACTACACTAAGCAGAGAGGGTTATAGATAGAGATGGGATGGCAGTACAGACGTTGCCATGGTGGGGAATCACACCTCCAGCTGCATGGGGAGGTTTGTATATGGAGTGGGTTGCCCTGCAGGCAGTGCCATATGGTCTCGCCTGGGATTTGTTGTCCAAGTACTTTGGATTACAGAAATATTTACATAGGCTTTTGGCAGAGCAACTCACACATTTTACAGTTTGTTTAATTCCCTGAGAGATTCAACAGCTGGAATGTCACCAAAGCAGTTCTGTTTAATACGTTGCTGGAGAATTGAAACCGCAACCTTGTAGCTATGAGACTGGTTGTCTATCTGTTATGCTATACGGTCACGTAATGGCCGTGTAAAGGGGGGGGGGTCGGGGTGGTGCCAGGCAGATACATGCCCGCCACCCCCCCCAAGTGATCAACCCCAACTATTACCATTTCATCACCCCCCATCCCTCTCCTGTCCTGTAGTGACACATGTGCCTCACCAATTTTCCACATGAATTACTCAGCTGTTCTTAGCTCTGTCTCTGACCCATTGCTGCCAGCCCATTGGCTGGACTTAGAGTGGGAGGGGCTGGTGCCTTTGCGCTCTGCCACTATTTTTATCAGAATTTCACAGAACTCTCTAGGATTCATCTCGCAGACAGGAACATGGTACGAGGGGGGCGGGGGGTGTCGAGGGCAGGGACACTGGGGCACTTTATTCCATGTAACGGATGTCACATTCTGTGCCAATGTCTTAAATTGGTATGGGTTGTGGGAGGGAAAGCAGATGTGTCTGAAGAACAGACGCGTCAGTGCAGTGAGAGGGTCAGTCTCCTGGTCTCTTGAAGGATTGTGTATCCCGTTGCAAAGTCCCAAATAGGTGACGGCCAACTCACATAGCAGCGGCAAAAGAAAATTCACCTCAAAACAAAGGTAAAATCTTTCTTCTTCTTCGTTGGTGGATATACATTATTTTAGCTAGCCAATTATTTGACTTGTTTTAGTGAGCTTTCAACTGTCTGGACCTGTTCAGTAAGTTACGGATAGGGTGGCACGACTCTCCTGATTGTTTTCTGTTGTCCATTTTGTCACATGCCTTCCTCTTAAGCCATTTTCCAGGTTTTCTACGTCTAGTTAAAATGGAGTCGTGGGTTTGATTTAATTTGGCCACATCACAACTGGTTTCTGTTGACTGCTTTAGTGTCCGACACGGCAGTGGCAGCCTGTAAATGGACACATGACCCGTTCCTACTGATTCCAGCAGTTTTTCTGTATGGGGGTTAAGTTGTGCTTTGGAAAAGCCAATTATCTGCAGTTGGTGGAAACACTGGCATCAGTGGACTCTGCTAGCGATAGAGCTCTGTCTGGGAGGGAGAGAGGGTGGATGCCAACAGGGGACAAGCATTCCCTGGAGCAGGCTACTCCCTTGGGAATGACCTTGTGGTTGAGCGGCTGCTTCCTGGTACACACGGCGGAGCAAACTCACTGTTCCGCTCGGAATTCCGGGACCTCAGCTCACAACAACACGACTGTTATCTTTAGATTATGGGCTTAGCGAGCCGCGAGAGTGCTGTAATCTCTGGACAGGTGCGCTGCTGTGCGAAACAGCCGAATCTCCCCAAATCACCGCCCAGTCAACACTGATCCTAACGGTTAGACTGTGTTGTAATAGGCGTCGTTGTCAAAGGATGCCAAAACAAATTTTTACTTATTACTTTACTTATTTTACTTTTTACTAAAAGCTGTCTTTGACATTTTGGTGGAACCAAGCTTATATATACTCGTGGGGAAAAGAAATCAGATTAAAATATTCCTCTTAACCACAAACCAGCCCTGGTATTGTGGAACACAGACAAATAACCTGTGATTTTTTCCTTCATTCTAATTGCATTGTGCAGTTCCGTGATAAATTTCACATTTAAATTCAGTTTGTCAACCTTTAAATCTCAAATCTAAGTGCAAAACATTTAGCCTTATTAAATAAACAAAAATATGTTTTTTGGGTAACACAGGTGTCTCCCCCCCCCCCCCCCCACTTCTGTAGCCTTCAGTCCTCCCTCTCTGCACCTTGCCACTCCCCCTCCACCATTGATATGTCCCTTGGCTCGTCTGCGGTACGCAAGCCCACCTCCCACCGCTACATCAGCACCAAGGTCCTGCTGGCCGATGGTGGGGAAACGCCCTTCGCCGAGCACTGCCGCAACTACGAGAACAGCTACAGGGTGAGTATTAAAACTATGAGAACAGCTATAGGGTGAGTATTCCAACTATGAGAACAGCTATAGAGCGAGTAGTCAAACTACAAGAACAGCTACAGGGTGAGTATTCAAACTATGAAACAGCTACAGGATAAGTAACTAAACTACGAGAACAACTATAGGACGAGTACTCAAACTATGAGAACAGCTACAGAGTGAGTATTCAAACTACAAGAACCGCTACAGGGTAAGCATCCAAGCTGCAAGAACAGCTACAGGGTGAGTATTCAAGCTACGAGAACAGCTACAGGGTGAGTATTAAAACTATGAGAACAGTTACATGATAAATATCCAAACTACGAGAACAGTTACAGGATGAGTACTCAAACTATGAGAACAGCTACAGAGTGAGTATTAAAACTATGAGAACAGTTACAGGATAAGTATCCAAACTACAAGAACAGCTACAGGGTGAGCATCCAAGCTACAAGAACAGTGCGTACTACCTGCACAAGCAGCTTCAGTTTAAATTCTGTAAATGCAGGACAAGAGCTACAGTGCAAGTGTTCTAACTACAAGAAAGAGCTACAGTGCAAGTGTTCTAACTACAAGAAAGAGCTACAGTGTGACAGTTCTAACTCCAAGAAATAGGTGTAGTATGAGTGATCTAAATACATGGAAGCGCTATAGGGTGAGTGCTCAAACTGCAAATGTCGACCTGTAGTACAGCTATTGGGGAATATTACAACTGTGGACAGTGTGAGAGGCGGAGGGTGTTACTGACCTTCTGCTGGGTGTCAGCAAACAGCGTGATCCTGCATGAGCTCCACACGTGTGCGTAGCGAGCATGAGGCTTTACACGCGTGCGCCTCTGCTCAGACTCTGCAGACAGAGATCCAGAAGCTGAAGGACCAGGTGCAGGAGATTCACAGGGACCTGACCAAGCACCACTCTCTCATGAAGACCGACACCATGAGCGAGATCCTGGAGAGGTCCCTGCACATGGACGGCGAGATCGCGTCCGAGTACTCCGCCGTGGAGATGATGAGGGCCATGTTTGAGGAGGTGAGGAACATAGGAGCGGGGAGAGGAGATTCACTGAGACATGTCTGAGGACCTGTGAATGAGAGGGGGCATAAGGAGATGGTCAGGGACATGTTTGAGGAGCAGATCTCAGCAGAGAAGAGATTAGGGGTATATCTGAGGAGAAATTCAAAGGGGCAGAAGGAGCTGAGAGGAGCCTTCTTGTGGCTGAGCATAGTTTTTTTTCAATAGGAGCAATTTTAACCGGCTCAGTGTGACTGTTATATCTCCTTCCCTCTGTAGATCTGGGAAGAGACGTTTCAAAGGGTGGTGAATGAGCAGGAAATCTACGAAGGTAAACGGGAAAGCTGTATGTTCAGATCACGATTCAGCTGTGTGTGCCTTGAAGATTTGCCATGAAGATGCGCTTGTTTTGTGTTTCCAGCACAGCTACATGACCTGCTGCAGCTGAAGCAGGAGAACACCTATCTGACCACCATCGCCCGGCAGATCGGACCCTACATTCGCTCCATTGCCAAGGTCAAGGAGCGCCTGGAGCCCAGGTAGCTGTCGACTTCCAAGGCAGCCATAACCCTTACCTCTTACTGGGAACTGACATAGGTGGCTATGACAGTTTATACTGAATGATTATGAATTCTATTGTGTATGCTTGTGAATGTTAATGAATGGTCACAAGGTTAGTTATATAGTAATGCACAATAAGACATCATGTATGTATATATAAGATCCACAGTGTGAATTGCACTTGGTTACATGTGATATGTCTGTATCAAGGGATTCAATATATAAGCAATGGTTTTTTTTTACCACTGGATGTTGAAATCAAACGTGTTCATATTAATTAACTAATTCATAATATGAATTACTATATCATTAATTTGCCTAGTATCCAGGGAAACATAGCTTACACTTCCAATATTTGCTGAAGCAAATCTGGTTGAACACCCACTCCAATGATAGCTATGCCCAGTAGCTATACCTAGACTCACATCTATTTATTTTTCTGGTTACAAGTGCTATTCAAGTTTTCAATATGCTACACTGTTCCTCAGTCATAAAAGCCCTTTTATGATCACAAACCATCACTGTGCCCAGAGATATTGCAAAAAAAAAAATAGCCTGAGAACGTGTCTGGGGAGTACAGCTTTCGGGACTAGAGTCTGTGAGCAAGGTCAGTTTCCCACTGAGGATCCCAGTGTGTGTGCTCCTCAGCCTTTTCACCCACCGCCTCTCAGTCTCCTCCCCCCTCTCAGCTCAGCCGTTATGGGCGCCTGGGGTGCACTATCTCAGCCTTAATTGCGAGTTTTTTGCACAGTAATTTACTGCAGCCTGTGCAGTAATTGTATCACAGTAAAATTTACTGATAAATTAAGCAGGTTATTGCTCTGCATGGCAGCAACTGAAACACTATAAAAGGTGCCAATAAATTATTGTAATGGCTACGTGCTCCAAAGGGGCTGAGGAGGGATATCAGAGGAACTTGTCGGCCAGACAGTACATGCAGAATTAGAAATAGTCTATATTGGCGTAGGCAATGAATTCTGAACATTCTACAGAGAAAAGTGGAGGGCCTTTATATCATTTGCACTAAAAATCTCACACAAGAAAGATTGGAAATTCATTGGGTAATCAACAGCACATCTGCCACACTCTCACATGCATGACGTTAGATTTATAGCATTTACCAGGCACTCTTTCCAGTGCAACTTACATTCTTTAAGCACAATCAGTTTTACAGCTGGACCATTACCTGGGTATTTCAGATTGAAACCATTATGTTATATACTCATGGTATTTTGAACGGCTTTGCCCCCCTGACAGACTGAAGGAACCCAAGGAGCTGAAAGATGACCGCACTGAGACTATGCTGAAGGTCTATGAGGACACCACAATGGGGACTGAGACTCAACACAGGCAATCCCTCTCTCCACTTCTATTTTTAATGACCCCACCCCCTTTCTCTCCCCAGTTTTAAATGCCTCACCACAGTTAAATGCTCATTGTGTTGTTGGTTCATTCGGGAGAGCACAGACGTGTGCAATGTATGCACACTTTTGCAAATAAATTAGTTCGCTGGACGCATCAATAAATGGTTAGCACTGTTGCGGAACGCAACACAAATACACTACATGGCCAAAAGTATGTGGACACCTGACATGCAATATCTCATCCAAAATTATGGGCATTAGTATGGAGTTGATCCACCCTTCACTGCTCCACTCTTTTGGGAAGCCTTTATACTGGATGTTGGAGCATTGCTGCAGGGTTTTGCTTCCATTCACCCAGAAGAGCATTAGTGAGGTTGGTCACTGATTGGGCGGTTAGGCCTGGCTCGCAGTTGGCTTTCCAATTTATCGCAAAGGTGTTGGATGGGGTTGAAATCATGGCTTTGAGCAGGCCAGTCAAGTTCTTCCACATCGTTTTCCACAAAACCATTTCTGTATGGACCTCGCTCAGGGGCACGCTGAAAAAGGAAAGGGCCTTCCCCAAACTGTTGAGGAAGCACAGAATCATCTAGAATGTGACTGTATGCTGTAGCATTCAGGTTTGCCATCACTGGAACTAAGGAGCCTAGTCCGAATCATGAAAAACAGCCCCAGACCAAGGGGTGTCCAGATACTTTTGGCCACATAGTTGTGTTTGCAGTCTAGCTAATGGCTTACTTACACAGGAATGACCTGACTTGTGGAGCAGAAGACAACCGTGAGAAGCTCTTGGACAACCGATCACTTAATATCCTGTCTGACGAAACTGCACTCAAGAGCAAGGATTTCTATTGGGCGGGGAAACAGAAGAATGCCACCGAGACACCCAATCGCAAAGAACTGCCACTATAAATCCAGTCAAGAAGAGTCCTTTTTAACACTGCGCCCATTTTGGGGCACCAAGACTTGTACTTTCCCATACCCTCCCCTGGAACAAAAGCTGTTTTTGCTCATGACTGAAACAGCTAAAGGACAAAACTGGATTGTCTTCAGACACTGTCAAATGGAGTCACAGAACACAACCATACACAACACAGCCTGATAAAATGTACATTTATTTTGGTCGCTAGGATCATAGATTGTTCATACCATATTGGTTTCCGTGTCATGGTTTACTCCATTCACAATAAGTGCCTTCACAAAACCGAAATGCCAAGAGCAATGTAATCAGACAGAGGGCTTGGATTCCTTTGAAAGGTCCCGACCAGGCCAATGAAAAGACTGCATATCTGTATTCAGTAATCAAGGACTTTGTGTTCCAGTTGAATGAATGTTTTACTATGAAATATATATCCGTTTATACTAGAGTGTAAGATTATGCTGAGAGATGTTGAAGGTTTGTCTGTATAGTACTGACAGTAGGCTATATGGACACAAGTTAAAATGGGAAAGATCTTGAGTGATTGCTAGATATCCAGAGGAAATGAATAAATGTATGCTTCTGTGTACTCTTCAGTGTAACCCAAGCATTTTCATTTCAGAAACAATTGTACTCACATCCAAAATACAAGTGTGTATGTGTGTGTTAAACTGCACACTTCATATCATTCAAAACAATTTCAATGATTCAAGCAAGTTTATTGAAGTATATGCCCCAACCCATGAACCTTTTAATAAAGTGCAATACATATGTATAAAAACAATTCAACTATGCTTGATACAGTAATTATGTATAATCAAATCTGGAAATAAACCATAAAAGGTTTGTTTTTCAAAAGGTGGAATGTGAACAGCGTGATCACACATTCAAAAACTTTATTGTTTTCCCCAAGTGCTTCAAATGTAGAACTAGAGTTTACTACAAGTAAACCTCAGAATGAACAAACCAGTGAGGGGACAGACATTCTAGATCAATTACCTTTCCTTAAATGGAGGATTTAAAACCTCTGAATAAAAGTGGCATCACCTCGCTGCAATTTTTCCAAAGTATCTAAAACCCAGGAATGCAGAATGAGTTGTTCTCTGTCATTCAACTGATTTCAGTGCACAGCCAAAGTAAAGAGGAAAATTGAGAGGAAGAAAGAGTGCAAAACAGAAAATGTTTTTGCAGACATGAGGTTCCCATCCAAATGATGTACTTTTTGATACATGTAAATTAAACTTTTATGGATCAGCAGGAAGCCTTCAATAGTTATTGCATCAGCAACAATGCTGTGAACTGCAATGCCAATAAGACATAATGGGGGGTTTATTTTGACGTTTTATAAAACTATCAATATTCAAGGCAGCAAGCAATTTGTTCGTAATATCAGCACACTGATATCGCCATACCTCATCATAAATAACGGCAAGATGGTGAGCCAAGTGAGCTGGTGTGATGATTTGACATTTCAAGAATCAAAAATTCTTCCAGTGCTTTTTGTTTATGATGGGAACCTCGTAAACAGCAGCTACATCAGTACCACGTGCACTCCTGTGAATTGTAGGTTGTGTTGAAAGCCTTTGAGAGACCACAGAAAGTTTTTGGCTTGTAAGCAGACTGCTCTGTGAGCTAGAAGGTTGTCTGATAGCACTGGGAGACTGGTGAGCAGTCTGCTACTCACTGTCACCATAGCATGTAGTGATGAAAATGCACATTTTCAAGTCAATGTGCGCTATCAAAAAAATCAACACGCGTATAATATAAAACAACAGCCGCTAGCCTAGCTGTCAATAAGGAGGTATTTCAGATAAGAACTCAACCACAAATATTCTCTGAATATCACGTGCAACAAAACGCTACAACTGAAGGCAGTCTCTCTACATATAAATAACAGGAATAAAAACTTTACTTTGATTGTCACCATTCACAATTAATGTCTAAAGGCAGACCAAGACCTGATATAACCGAGACCTAATATGCCAACTGGACTGAGGAGCAGCCACAGGTGAAGTATCAGAACACTTCTAACTGGGTCACTTAGCAAACATCTGCAAATGTTAAGGTCTTCTACTTTCTGCTAAAACTTCAACCTGTGATTCTAAGCAGGCAAGTTTTCCCCCCCAAGTTTTTACTTCTATAAATCAAAATTATTTCTGGGGAACACCTGTAATGCTACACTGCCATTTTGAACTCAAATACTGCTAACATTTTTCGGCCAAACGTGCTATAAAAATTGACTCCTGAGTTTATAAACTCCAAACATAGTTACATTATAACTCTTCAACTGACAAATTTCTATCCCATTATTCCACTACGAATTGAATCCACTCGCAAGCACGTTAGTTCACAGCAACTGAACCCCACTAGCCAGAATAGTAGTGGGATGCTTCCCTAAAGAATTCAAATATCTAATGGGAGGGATTCACCTCATTTCAAATTGGTCATTTTACACATGCTTTCCCTTCACGCCAATAGTGTTTATGATATTGATGAGATTCCAATTTTTTCTTATAAGCAATTTTTCATTTGGGGAATTACACTCCGGTAAAAAATAAGCTTCATTCAAGCCATACAGTTTTTACATTGAAAACTAGTCAGATAATGGACTGCATCTGATCCAATATCCACAGATATTGTATCTTTTGGGTCTTCTACCCAAATCGCATACAGACACATGCCAGATTATTGTAGGTGAGGTCATATTTTAGGTGTACAGTAAAGAATTCTAGAAAACAGTCAATTGGATTGGCTTTCCAAATTTCCTATAATTCTTAGCATGCTAAACCAGATGTGTCACAAATCCTTGATACCTCAGCCAAGTGTCATAATTCCACAGATGGCAGCACTGTAAACTGGATATATTTCACATATTACCTCTTGCATGCCACAAGGACAAGGGTAGTCATTGTGTAAAAGCTGCATGTAACTGTAAATCTGCAAATTCTCTGCTGAAAATGCATGAATGATACCGAAGAGTATATGGCTAATAGTAGCCAATTACTGTCAATCAACAAGGGGCAGAGAGAAGCCACACATTGCAAAGTAAATCTACGCTTAAGATTAAAAGACCTTCTGATCAAATGCAAGGGCATATAACTTCAGCAGTCTTGAGTCTCAACACAAGGAAAGGGAAGTTAAAGTTTGTGAGATTTGTTTCCTGCAATCTGATTGGTTCTAGCAAGTTTTACTCAGTTTTGTTATTGATTAATAGGTGAGCTGGTTTAAACTGCCACATTCCAACTTAAGTCCCACCTACAGGTGTTGATTCATCAGAAGTGGTAACTGGCCATTTCGTCACTGAGTGTTAAATTGATCAAGCTCATAGTACCATAAAGGTTATGATCCTGACAAGTGAGGCTAACACTTTAGCAGCTGAGGAGAAAACTTGACTTTGTCTCCCCCTATAGATGGAAGACTAATGCAGCCAAGTGTATCTGCTGGAGAAAAATAATAATAACAGCTACAAGTTAGAGTGATCACAGATACAGCGAGTGCACCTCCAGACTGACTGTTGCTTACACAACTGGGTTCATCATGGAGTGGGGAGGGGCATAAGACAGACCAAGCAGTCAGAATGGGATCATGGGAAACTAAGTTCTCAGCACACACAGACATCAACTGAGGCTAAGCTGTCAGAAATTATTTTCAATTAAGTCTCGGATTTCAAGCTAAAAAATGTTTTAAATTAAAATAATTAATTGACGGCATTACCTGCAGTCTTTACAGATAGGCAAGGAATAAACTGAATACTGTCTTTTATAAATCATGAGGATATGTGTGTAAAATTGAGAAGGAAGGTTTTGACATAAAATGAACAACCCATCTAAGTGAGAACAGAAGACGCTAAACAAACAGGTGAGTGATGTGACAGGTGGTGGTCTGAGGGCCGTGGCATTGGCCAGACAAGTCTGTCTGTCAAGGGGCCGGGGCAGGGCTCTGCGGTGCACAGTATGCCAGTGTCTCCATGTGCAGCGATGACCTTGGTCCTCCAGGCCACCAGAGGCAGGCCACAACAGTGTCACCAAGCTACTAGCCTGCCCACCACACCAGTCTATCTATGGTGGATCTCCAGATTTGTTTTCCCCTTTTCCTGAATTGTTAGCCGGGGAAGATTAGGACCCCACTCGGATGCCCTGGATGAAGGGAAGACCTGAGCGCACCTTGCGCTTGTACTCCACGTACTCATCACCGAAGAAGTGGATGAGCGAGATCTCTTCCTCTTCGATTCGGTCCCGGAAGAAACGCCAGCTGGCCAATGCGTAAGCCAGCACACACACAGGGTTGCACAGCATTACCTGCAGCGCACAAACACAACCTCATTTACACTCTCACAAGTTAGAAGGACATGGTGAAGATCATACGCTTACAATGAATTTCAACACCATGCTAGTAGTGGACAAGGAAAGATGGGTTATCGCTAGACTGGGATAAAATGACAAGCAAAGATGAGCTAAACTGACAAGTTATTTTCTCAAAATGAATGCCATATTTCACACATTATCTTTCAGCCAAACTTAATATAATGTGCTCAAAGCTTCTCAATAATCGTGTGTGTCCGTGTGCGTGTGTACGCATGCATCTGTGTGTGTGTGTGCATACATGCATGCATGCATGCATGTTTGTGTGCATATGCATGTGCGTGTGTGTGTAAAAGCACATCTAAAAGTGCCAGTACCTGCGTGCCCACGCTCCAGCAGAACCAGCCCACATAGGAGGGGTGTCGGCAGCAGGAGTAGACACCGCTGGTGACCAGCACGTGGCTCTGGGCCTTCTCGTTCTGGACGATGTGGTTGAAGTTGGACCCAGCAGTCAGCATGGCAGACTTACGCAGACCCTCCCCAAACAGCACCATCAGCAGGCCCACAAAACTCAGCCAGCGTAGCTGCTTTAGATCTGCAGATACACAGACACAGCAGACTCTGTTACACAGGGCAGTTAAACAGCTATTCTTTAGTATTCGCACTAGCTTTTTTTGCAAACTTCATCTATTGTTGTTTCCTGAAGAAGTTCAGGTTTCGCAGCTTGCTTATACAAGAGCAGTGCACGTCCTCCTCTTGCGTTTGCCACGGTACCGTCCGACAACTTCTGCTATACCGACTAATTATGTTAATCGCATTGTGCTTTGTCTTAATGACACTGAAGATTCATGGTCTAAGCTTACAAATTAGAATTAAATTCCATTTAAAAAGTTCATTTACAGTAAATTTCATGGTACATTACACAGTACATTTCTCACTAGAAAACTTTTCAGCCCAGAACACACAGGCTGGCGCACTAATCGACTGACCTGGGATCAGCAGCTTCTCCACAGTGAACTCCACCCATGAGGACACGGCTGCCACAGTGTATTCCACGCTGTGGTTGAGCAGGAAGGAGTCCAGAGACAGGCTCCGAGGGTTAATGATGGCCGTCACCAAGTACTCCGAGTAGTGGAAGAAAGACAGGGAACTCATGTACCTGCGGAGATGAAGCGCTGCACTGTCAGTCTTGCTGAACTCAAGTCTATTAAATATAAGCCACTGTCATTATTCAACATGAAGGGGCCACTATGAAGAAAGGCCTGAAATTAGTGTGGTTCAAGGCCTTTCGTTGCTGACAAAATTATCAGAAAACACCTGATGCAGTGGTAGCTTTAATTTCAACCATTTAAAGAGGCATCAGGATAGCAAAAGCAGTCCAGTGGGAAAACCTCTGCTTAAGACCAGGTGAGCCGGGTGGAATAAAATGGAAAGGAAAAACTCAAGATGCGTCAACGTGCCGCTGAAACAGAGCTGTAGCCTACCAGCCAAAGTGTGTCCACGTAGTTTGGCCAAAGCTGATTAACAGGCCACACCCGAACGTGAATCCCAGGAAACAGGCTCGTACCGCAACCTGAGAAACAGAGAGAGCCGTGGTGATGGGAAAGCCTTAACACAGGGGTGGGCAACTCCGCTCCCGGAGGGCCAGTGTGAATGCAGGTTTTTGTTTCCACCAATTACCCGCGCTACATGAGCTAACTGGCTGTCTACACCAACTCCTGTTCATTTGAATAGAAGATCACTTTAAAGCATTTCGTATAAACGGGCCAATTCCACAATGTCAGAAATCTGCATGAAAAACCAGAAAGTTTTGGCTGTCGGCACCGCCCACCTCTGCCTGACATGCAGCGGAGTTCAGAGATGCAAGTCAGTGTGTGAACGTCTGCTAAAAGAACGCGACATCACCGTGGATACGATGTCACATAAGAAGCAATAAGAGCATGACGTTCCCTTAGCCGGGGACCTCGGTCTTCAGTTTGGAGAGCTAATCGCA
Organism: Anguilla rostrata; assembly: GCF_018555375.3. NCBI lineage: Eukaryota > Metazoa > Chordata > Actinopteri > Anguilliformes > Anguillidae > Anguilla > Anguilla rostrata. The sequence continues at coordinate 12,000,870 of NC_057943.1, read as the reverse complement.
TCTCTTTTGGAGCGTCCATGGCTTGATACTCACAGCAGACATACCACATCACAAACACACCATCCTCAAGGCCGGTGGTTGCCAGACTCGGTCCCGGTGATTCATCGTGTATCTCATCACCAATTAGGTACATACGAACATACGTTTAAGTTACTATAATTTTTTGATTTAAGTTCAATTTAAAATATAATTTGCCTCGTATTTGAACGAGCTTTCTACAGATGGTTTAGTCTCAGTAAGCAGGTGTCACTCAACAATCAGGACCCAGCTGATTTCACCTGCCAGTTTATAACTGAATCAATTCAAAATGCTATTTCTTTCTAAAAGAATCCTCTCATATGGCAAATTACAGAAAACAAAAGCAGCAGTAGATCTAACTGATTAAGTACCCAGGGATGTGAATATGGGACAAGTAGCCTATTCTTCACTGTGTTCACAGCTATTTCTGACATAATACAGCATTAAGACAAAAAATCATCCTGCAACAGACATTAAGACCATCTAGTTAAGAGTAGGCTAATTAGCGAATTAGCAGAGGGAACAATAATGGTTGAATGAATACCAGAATATACAGTAGGCCAGGACCAAGTTTTGGAACCCACAGCTGTAGGATTCATCCCACAGGTGCAGCATGTGACTACACAGCTACAGGTCCATACCAAGAGCCATACCTTTCATTAGACCTGTGCTGGTCACTGGACCTTATTACTATTTTAGTTGTCTTTTGAAAAACAAAGGAAACTATTTAGTCTGGAGGATTCCAATGTGGGTCAGCCTTTCCTGCAGAAGAATGAATGGTGGAGCTATGGGGATGTGGTGTGGACAGACTCCCGTTTTTCCATCGAGTTTTAATATGAATGAAGCAATTTTGCAGATTCTGTCTCCCATCATTGGGAGACTGAAGCCTAGAACAGGGGCTACGTCTGTGAAATCCCATTGACTGAAGGCTCTGTAAACACCAAATGAATGCGATATAGGCTAGTAAAACATCAGATGGTATTTATACTTTCAACGCTATTAGCACATAAGTGGTGGAGAACATATGTGCTACCTGCTGTGTTAAACTGACAAAAGGGAGTATTTAATTATTCCCGCTGGCATAAATTCCAAACTATGCATTCTTCACTCTGTAAACAGTTATAAACTGCACAATGTTCAGGATTAAAGATAAGTGCCGGTACTGTTGGCGACTCAACAGTATACCCATTCAAAGTCTGATGTTATAAACTAGCATATTTTTATTTCTGTCTCCAAGTTTACGATCTATCAAAAATGCCGGGGACACACCATGTGGTGCAAACTCTACCGGAAGTGCACTAACTATAATGAGAACAAAACTAACCTGAAATCACATATGAAACTAGCCACGCAATGTCATCAAGCTGCGTTAGTACATTCGTTAGTATGCATGGTAAACTAAACCTGCTTGCGAGATTCCCAGAAGCTAAGTCGGTCTACGGTGTGTCAGAATTTATTAGCAGTAAGATGACAGATCCCTGACCCACATTCTAATAGGATCACACCTAATCAACAAACTGCCTGCAATACAAAAACGCAATGAATCATTTTAAAGTGTACAACTTCCAACGGAACATTTCGTGGAAAAGGTGAGGGGGATGTTTAGACCCCGTGGATCGTAGTTAAGACCCAAACACCGAATTAATATAAATGTAATTATTTTAGTGCCTAAGCAGTTTTAGCTAGCCTCTTACCTGATAGAGAGGTCCTTTGTATATGAGTAGCAAGAAGCCATTAGCAACCGCTATGTAGAGTGCAATTGCTATTTTCCCCCTTATTCCAGTAAGATAGTCGAATACCCATTCAATATGGGATCCTAGAGATACAATTAAAGGAATTATCATAAAAGCGAATCCCAAAATAAAGCTTGTAATACTAACTCGCCCCTCCAATACTAACTTACTGCCTGCCATGTTGGAAACCAGGGACTATGTTGAAACATCGCGAGATTTTCAAACGCAACCAATAACTCTTCCCCGTTCCTTGACGAGGTTCGAGCACTAGACTGTATGTAGTTCATTGGGTTTGAGCCATAGAGCGTGCGGTTCGAGCATGTGTTCACGTTTGCTGTTCCCGAATCAGACCGCAGCATGTTTTAAAAAAAATACATCGTGATTTGGAAACATTCTCTGGAAACTGTCAAGAATGAGCCAGCCTTGAAATTCACAATTTAACAATATAAATACGTTGGCCTGCACGCGTGCATGTGTTTTCATTACATTTTGATAACTGTGCAGATCAAAATCAGTTGTCCCAAGTTTGCACATCTCATTCGTTTTAAGGAAAGTAGGCACCTAGTATTAGAACTATGAATCGTATTATGATTACAGATATGTAACCATGCACCATATGCGAATGAACTGATCTGCAGTCAGTCTGGTTTAGGATTTAGGCATGAGTATATAATTGATTTCAAAATGCGGATATTTCCATATAAATTCAACTAATGTGATTTACATGCGAAACGTCCCCCAACCCGCGGACAAAAATCACCCCGCGGTAACACTTCAAAAGTACCGCGGAGTTGGCAGCACTGCTTGACAGCAACTATAACCAATTTCCATGACTGCGACGCACTGGTTGTATTTTGTTGTGTAAGTGATGTTATTCCCATGTTTTAAACAGCACCGTGCAATTTAAACCTTGAATTAGTATTTATTTTATATTCTCAACAACAGAAGAATTCCGAGGGGAATTATTACTGAGCATTGTGAATGCGCATTAGGTCCAATTCAAAGGGTATAGAGCATCATTCCCATTTACTTTAACAAACTGGCAATACATTTGCTGCTGCAACGAACCAGGAAGCCTTCTTCGAGGCGCTCCGCTGTAAACTTGGATTTTTAATCATGGACATTTAAAATTCAAAACGTAATTTATATAAAAACAAATAAGATAAATATTTGCCAATTGGTTAACGGTATAAAATGGACTGCCTTCTGCATTGATATTTCAGTTATTGCCTCCAGAGGGAGCCATGGACAAAAAAATTGATTTAAAGTTGGTAGAATATAAGCCACCCTCTTATAGATAACTTCAATGGTAAACTGCATTTCAATTAACAGTAGAATTCCAATATGCCCTTCCAGTTGAATTTGTTTATTTGTTTGTTTGGTTTACCACCATCACCAGCGCATCCACCATGAAATGTGTGTTTGCAAAGGGTCCCTGCTCTGCTTCCTTCGCTAAACTCTACAGCACAGGTCAGCTCATTAACTTCTGTCCTTCTCGCTGAGAAATGCGCATCGCCTGGTCCTGTTTCCACCATCAGCACATTTGTTTGTGTCAGCTGTGCTCTCTGGAGTATAGTACACAGAGAAAACAGTAGGCAGCCCACACCTGTACCACTCTCTCCTCTCTTTATATATTCCCCTCCTCACCTCCCTATCTCTACTTGCGCTGCTTTTTTAACCTTCAGATATTCTAGCTCTATACACAGCATGTGTGTGTGTGTGCTTGTGCGTGTCTGCGCATGTGCATGCGTGGTTGTGTGTGTGTGTGTGCATGTGTCCTGGTTTAAATATAATGTAGGTCATAGATATGTATGTTTTCTGTACGTTCCATTCTCTAAACTGAAGTGCCATTCTGTTTTTTTTTAAAAAAGATAGATCACACAGAAGGTAATGCTCGAGTCTAGATTGAGGTAATTCTTCCATTGGCTGTCCCAGAAACGGACTGCCTTTCTATCTTTCACCCGTGAGTGTGTAAACAAGGCTTTCCGAACAGGCACGGTTACTCTGCTCCGCAATTCAGTGTTCAGAAAAGCAGCAAGGAGGTCACCCTAACACGTGGGAAAAGACATATGTCATAAATCACCCATGTGAGGTGAGAGCCATTGGCGAGGAGGGAAATACCATGGCGATCCGAAAAGCTGCAACATTTAAAAATAGTGCCTCCTCCATGTTAAAGGTCACGGGGTTCAGTCTCATTAAAAATCCATTTGTGAAAGCAAGGAAGGAATTCATTTATTAACACTTTGGCCTCCGAGTCCCAGCGATCATAAATCATCACGCCGGGGTCTCTCCTTCAAGTGCCTCACAGCCTTATCGCTCCCTTTTCATCCCCAAGACCGCAGCCAGACTCCACATCCACTCATTTCCTTTCTGTAAATACATTTATTTCTCTAGCATTACAGGGCAAAGACAGTGTCCCCCCCCAGCCATACACACCTCACAGTCAGCCTTCACAACTCATTCTGTCTGTGGGTAAATTGCTGTTATTCAATTAGCAGGCGCAGTAGGACATGATACGCAGATGTGGGGTGGCACTTTAGCTCCCTCACTTTTTCAAGATAAAAGGCAAGTCTTCCCCCCAATATTCAGCCTCGCTGTTCCACACATTACACAGATATAGGTCTACATGATACTCCCTCTATAAGACAAACAAATCCAGGACACACAGGTCCAGGGTAAAAAGTAAGGTAATGCACAATGGGAAGGTAGTACTGTATAAATACTTTTTCTTTCTCCTGGACTTGTCATTCTTGATGCATGTTTTCGTCATAAGATGGCATCTGTGCTTATCTACTTCTTTCATGAATATGGAAACTGTGTCGCAGTTTGCTTTTGTGCTGTAATGTAGAACAAGGAGATATCTACATCAGTCAGTACAACAAATGAAATATCAGTTACTTCCATATCTTTCACCCCTACTATACTTCTGTCATTTCAGAGGTCAGTGCAACTAGTTTTCCCATTGAAGGACAGCCTAAGTTTAGAAGTTAGTGCTTCTCTATGTCTTATGAAAAACTAAAATCACTTCAATGTTGCTGTCTTCATTCCTATCATAACTCATCTAACACCATCACAGATGCATCAGTGAAGGGCTTTTTTTCCATATTCCAAAAATCCCTGCACGGTAAAAAAAATCACACACACCTGAGTGACTCAGGTTAAACTGCCTGAGAGAGATCCCTGGCTTGCCTTTTCCATATAAGGGAGATTAATGCTCTGTTATCCCATTCCAGTTCAATCCTAAAAGTGACATAGCTGCCATCATTCACTTCTCATCTTTCTCTCCCTCTCCCTTTCCCTGTCCCTCTCCCTCCCTCCCCCTCTCTCAATCTATCTATCTATCGCTCTCACACACACAAGCACATGCACACACACACACACACACACACAACACACACAAACACTCACGCACAGGAACATACACACACACACACAGGAACACACACACAAGCACATGCACACACACACATGCATACATGCACACACACACACACAAGCACATGCACACATACACGCACATGCACACACACACACAAACACTCACGCGCAGGAACAAACACACACACACACACACACACACACACACAGGAAAACACATAAGCGGCTAATGTTGAGTTTTGTATTGCTCTATGATTACGAGAGTTCCCAGGGGTTGTAATTAAATGATTCTCACGATCCCAGACGTTTAAAAAAAAAAAAAATTGGTTCCCGTGCATTGGAAGGTCACACTGTCAACAGTTTGCAGAGTTATGACAGCGTAGTCGGGGAGGTGCTAATGCAATGTCTGGGGCAGTGATGAATCTTTCAAAGACGGCGTTTTCCCCCCCAGGCACCCCGATCGCTGGTCGAGTCGGAAAGCCGAGACAATGGCAGTAAGGAGTGTGACGGGGAAGAAGAACAAGTTGAGCTAATTTAATATATTTTTTTCTTTTAACGGCTGATCCTCAGTTCTTTCCTGCTGGCAGTGAGATGAAAGTCATTATTCCAGCTGTCTGAATTTGCAGCCCTGCCATGGAGTGATTAAGACTTTAGCTACAGGACAGTTTTAATGCTGTGCTGTGGGGGCTTTATTAAAGGACCGCAGGAACCCTCCATCCTACCCCCCCTCACCCGCACCCCCACCCCAATCCATTGTACCAGCCCAGCAAAGCTGTGCTGCCACTCTGAGAGAAGAGAATGCCGGACACTGGTAATTCCTGACCACCAGAGCATTCCCAGAAAAGAAGTCTTTTTGTGTGCGCAACTCAAAGTCCGTTCTTTTAACTGTGTTGCAACTGAACGGCGTGGTTCCTGTCAGGGGGAAACATGGAAATGAAAAGATTAATATAGAGGCTAATCACTGGACCACAGATTGAATATCACCATTGTGGAGTTTTGGCTGGGTTCTTCCTTTTAAAGAGTCTTTTTAGTGAGCACAAGATGGGGGCTTTCAAAAACACCACAATTCATTCTCCCTCTGATTTCTTAAAAGCCAAACCATTTCCTTAATAGAAATTAAACAATGGTCCTAGCGGCAGACAAGCCCAACGTGACAAGAAGGAAGGTCAGTAACCAGGCAACACCCACACAAAGCATCTGCTGGTTGCGTGGCGACAGAGAGGCCTCATTACCAACTCCAGGTTATTGAATAACTAGATGTGTCTATTAGTCAGACAGGGAGCCCATATCTGTGAACTGTCCATGAAAGATCATTATCCAACAGTCGGGCCGGCTTTCCTTGTCAGTTGTTCTCATTAATTACCCTCATCAGCGCGTGTGAAGTCGAGCGCTGCAGCCATTGAATAGGCATGGCTCATCGTAAAATGGACCCCAGCGAGCAGCCAACATTTCAATTGAGTTAAATGCCCACAATGCAGTATTGGAGCCATTTATATCTTTGCTTCCCTTTTCTTTCCAGCTGCGTTTCTTTCTGTTTTTTTGCATTTGTAAAAATCACTAGGCTGAAGTTTCGCTTCACAGAAAGCCACACAATGATACGAGACGGTCCTGCCTTACACCAATACACATAACGGGTTGTGTCCTGACACCAGGAAAACCACCCGTCAAGACACCACGCTGGTCACACGTGTGCACAGAGGCGCTACGTGACAGGAACAGACGCGCTAATGAATATGGATTGTTGATTATAGCTTTAGCCGACAGTGCAGACAAAGACTAGCCTCCCCCAGGGAATCTGCTGCTGGCATCAAGTCAAAGGAACTCATACAGTGGTTTCAGAACGATAAGGAGCTGAACACGCATGATTACAGCACACATCATTCTCAGACTACACAACTCCACTGCAATTAATTCAGCTTTTGGAAAAAGCAATGGCTGCCCATTGTAGCTACGGGAGACCGATGTTTGGCAGGCTTTGATTACTAATGAGATTAATTTATCCCCCCATGTACAGTATAACCAAGGCCATTTTGTTCATGACTGTTCTTCTTGTCTGCACCTTGTGATGAGTGACTGTCACGAGCAGTGGGAAAAAATGTCAATGGTACGGGTCCAATTAAGAATGCATGCAAGAGAATGCACTGTTCCAAGCACATAAAACACACTACTCACACAAAAAACCCTGACACACACACACAAACACACATGCTCGCACACACCTACACACACACACGCTCGCACACACCTACACACACACACATGCACACACACACATATACATACTGCATATACATTCAAGAATATTTTAACTAGGGGGCACTCTCCAAATCTCAATTAGCTGAGATGCCAACGCTGCTGAGGTCAAAGGTCAGAGCTTCATGCCCATGATAGGAGGAGTCAGTGGTAATTCTCTGGACTGGACTGGATCAGACCCGGAAGCCAGTTTTGTCAGAAATAAAGGTGAGGTGGCAGGTACGTAACAGTATAGCAAATGGCTAAGGAGCTGAGCCTTGCAACGCCAAGGTTGTAGGTTATCAACTACTACTGCAACAGTAGAGACTACAATTAAAACAGTACTTTCAGTACTTCAACCACTAACACCATTACTGCCATATTACAACTAAGTGGCCATACTAGATGGCTTAATGAGGCATTTTCCCAGGAGTTTATTTCAGCACCGTAGTTCCATTGTAAATGATCCAGCTGTTTGCTCTCATTCGCCCCTGTCTCTGTATGTCTGTGCTTAACTCTCCAGAACTGCCTCATCAGGCTTGGCTGAAAAGCACAGCGTTTTACATACGAGGAAATTTACTGTCAGGCACCACGAGGACAAGGCCCGAGCTGTAATGTTAAATGAGGCTTGAGAGTCTGATATCAGCGGTTTCTGTCAACCGCAGGGACTGGTAAATCGACAGCAGCACCTTAGTGCCGGCTTTGGATTTGCCTTAGCTTGGAGCTGTCACAGTGGCAATCTTCTAAAAAAAAGAAGAAGCTGCCGTCCACATCAGGGGCAATCAAACTGGCATTGATGTATAGCTCTTATCTGGGATATTAAGCCACATTGTTCCACTGCTAATGTGTTTATGCAGCAGTAGATGCCACATGGTGCTTCCCCGCAGCTGGTCTCAGAACACAGAGCAGTCTATCAGGCACATTCTACACTGTGATCTTTGGAATTACGCTCCATGGAAGGGTAGGGTTTTCAACACTCCGGATTGGCAGGGTGTCTCTCACAATTTTCCTTGGCATCCGAGAATGGAGAAAAAAAGGAATTCTGGGAGACTTTTAACATTTTTTGTGCCATTGTTAAAATTTGAGAAAAAAAAACATCCAGATTGATTAAAGACTCTTGATTTGTGTTCCCTGCCTCTGAAAAAAATGTGCCTTTGTTACATAGAGTAACTGCTGCATGCGTAAGCACTGAAGTATATCACTGAATGGCAGGCGCAGTTAAAGTTGGTGGCCCATCACACTGCCTGTCTTTCTCTGTTAAAGCCTGTTTTGTATGATTCACTTACATCGGACAGCCTTTCCAAAGAGATGCAGACACCTACATTGAGTTTGACTATGTGGGTTGTAAGGAAATACCAATTAATTTTCTATTTCTCATGATTATTCCACTAGGAGAACATCAGGAGGTGTGTGTCTGTGTGTTGGTGGGGGAGGAGGATTATTCCTACACTCACTGCATTTCCTGCATGAATACTACTATATCAATATGCTGGTCAGTTTGAAGCATAGCCAGTTCTATTGGCTCTCCACGGTTGCTTGCCTAGGTTAGGCTTGTATGATTGATCAGATACTGCATCCTGCATTTTAAATACTCCCCAAATAGTCCACACAGGAGTTATCTATCCATCCAAATGTCCAACAATGACTTTTATATAAAGCTGCACCAAGAAAGGGATTACTAAAGTAAAATGGTGCAAAAACCTGTGATATATCATGAATATTGGCACAGCTGGAGGGTGTCGCTAGGCATGACACAAAGCTGAGTCCCCACAAACCTCCTAGCCAGGGCTGTCACTAGTGGGGTGAAAGGTGGTGACCATTCTAGGGGCCCAGAGCTGGAGAGGGTCCACAAAAAATTCAATTTGTTTTATTAAAGGATAAGTGTCACATAACGGCGTCTCCAAAAGATATTAGACCAATTCTTTTTAGTCTAAAGTTTTTTCCATTATTAAGCTGAAATTGCTGTTTGTAAGGCTTCAATTTTGACGTTAACTACATAATTAAGTCAAAGCAGTCAGATAGCGTTTCCATTATCTGGAACATTAGCTCTTATTGTTTATGTAGGATCTTACAATATTTTAAATGGTCAAACCCGCATTGATATTAAAACAATACACAAACATTGTATCTACTTGTGGTTTATCAGAGTTTATAGCATGGATGAAACATACTGACCAATGAGCATCCAGGACCGAGACTATCCATTTAAAAAAATATTGTAATTGTGTCATCTGCCCTGCCAACAAAAATTATAATGACTCTTCCCTTCTGTAGTAAAGACGTGAGGGAAAAAAATCTCACCTGTAGACACATTAGAGAGTGGCACAGTGGTGGAGTGGGTAGCACTGTCACACTGAATATTCACCTCATATTAAGAAGGCTATAATGGGAGGTGAACGTTCCATTTTCATCTAAATGTCAACAATGGTTAAATAAAGTACAGATTGCTTTCTTCACCCTGGTACTGTATCACAGCTGAAACATTGACTGCACATCAGAAAAGGTGGGCTGGACGTAAATGGGGTGCAATAGCATCTCTCATTAATTTTTAGACGCAATCATGCGTCAAGAATCTCCACTGCAGATTTAGGAGAGCGAAGACATCCATGGTACTCCTCCACAAACGCATGGTATCACCAACTTGCTTCTTTTCACATCGCAGCCCACAGCCAAGCCTGCACAGAGTTAAGTCGGAGAAAGACATTTCCTATGTAGCTTTGACATGCAGTCCACAGGCACCCAATTGACCAGCAGGGTTTGCTAGAGAGCAATGAAACGTGGACGCATAAAAAACTGAACCCGCCTGTACCCTGGGAGATGCAATGGCCAATAACGTATTGCCATGTGGGGCTACGAGCCAGTAAGCACTGGCACAGCCCGGATTTGATCTGGAACCCGTGGGGTTTGTCCATGCAGAACAGCGTGGTGCCTTAATCCAACATGCACACTTAGCACAGCAGCACCCTCCTCCCACAGGTGAAGCTTTGGGTGGAGAAAAAAAGAGTCCATTGGCCTAAAGACTCAATCACCTCCACTCTAAATCTCCAGGGGACTACTGTATCACATGAACAGTGAACTACCAAGGATTCTGATTCCGCAGTTAGTCTACTCAACAAAGACAGAAGGAAAATAATTAAAAAGAAGTCACAGCTTGAATGTGCGGCAGGATGCGAAAGTGACAACCAAATATTCAACTATTTTAGTCATGACATATAAAAACAGCTTTAGCAAGGTTCATAACAAACATAAGCTATTTATTACACACGAGCAGGTACACAACCGGAGAGTAGGATCTGCTGCTTTATAGAGCTCATGAATCAAAGCTGTGGCCTCATTTAGACCACACACACAAACACACCAATGTGCACAGAGGTACCTTAGGCAGGATAGATATAACTAGGTGGCCAAAGACATCCACATCACATAAAGTCACTTCAGAGTATTTGGGAGAGAAACTAAGTATTAAAAAACAGTTCTGCACGGTTACGGTAACTGTTGGTACATCAAATCAAAGTGACATTGAGTAATGCTCTGTTGTGTTGTAGCAGATCATGCTAAAGTTTAACTTATTGAACATATTGCTGATCATGTATTTATGGACTGAAAGTGTTATGCTATAAATGCTGTTCTGAAGGCATTTAAACACTTAAATGTCAATGATGCTGCTTGTTGATTCAGCATATGTGAAAAAAACTCACAGGAAACTGAGAAAGTAATTTAAACATTAAAACTTGCAATTTTATTTAACTGCAACATTAAGACACAAGATCATGGATAAATGCCTGCCCAGTGGCTTCTACAATTATGACTAATACGCTCACAGGCCTGAAAGGGTATTCATAAAGCAAATGAAAAAAAAAACAGATAAATATAAATATAAAGATTAATAATTGAACTATTTCCACTGCTACTACTACTAATAATAAAGAGTAACATTTATTATAATAATAGCAACTGTGATCATATGAATGTCTGTTGCATGAATTCAAATTTTCAAATACTTTTTTGTGCAGGAGTGGCTTTGTAGAGCCTAAACTCAGTCAACAAATATGTGTGAAGATGTGAGGTATTGTTTAACAAGAAACAAAATTGGTAATCACACATGTTGTTCATAACCACATAATATACTTTACGCCACCTGTTTGTATATCTAATCATTTTACATAATTTTGTTTGTGTTACAGTATAGTTTAAAAATAGTACAAATGTATGTGCAGTTTTAATAAGCATTTTCATGGGCTCTGCTCATCACTGTGTAACAAAAAGGAGTGTTAAGTGCAATATGCAGTTCATCTGCAGTCTTTCATTTAAAATATATCAGCCAGTCTTGCATTGTCAGGTGCCCTGTTGTCTGAGTAAATGCAATGCAGGACGTATATTAAGGAACAACAGTCAAACCTACCTTTCCCCACAGAGGGCGTGCAGTTCCTATGGAAACCTGAATCATCATTCAGGTTAAAAAGAGAACAAATGACTGCTTGAATGAGAACAGAAAATACAAGTGCATTTGGAATTAAGAAGGTCCAGACCAAGTGGGTTGACACCCCCTACAACCACTAAACACAGGAACGAGAACACACCACCTCCTACTGCAAAAGCCAGGAATGTCTCCCATGGCAAACCTAGGTGTATACATTTAGCAGAACATGCCAACAAAACATAATGCAAACAACTGAAAATGAGTACAGAGTGGACATCAGGGAGGTGTACAACAGCCTGGTTTCACCACATCTGGGTCAGACAGATAAGGTTTGACTGGGTTGTGGACTGCCACAAAATTCTTTCAGGGCTTCATTATCTTGCATTAGCAAGACAGTCAACCCATTTCTCTAATAAGTCAACTATGCATTTCAATCAGGCCTTCATAAGTAAGCAGTTTGCTGCATAAACTCTGTTTCATACAGAGATTTAAAAGGCCATGGAAGACGCAGGGGGTGGATAAAGGTGTTTTTTCTGAGTGCCGCGGGCACAACAGCCTGGATGTTGTACATCCAAATCAACACTATATCATCACTGGCTATGACTATGTTTCTACAGTGGTGGGACTTGACTGGCTTTGTTGCAGCAGGGGGTGGGGGGGAGGATTTAAGTCAGTCATGTGTTTTTAGTTTAATGCTGCATCGCCCCCTCCCAACAACACATGAATGCAGCCACAAGGCTACTGTCATTGAAGTACATGAAGAGCTATCTCTTCCATAGGTCTCTGTAGCCTCTATTGTGAATACAACCTGAGCAGCAATTCTAGAAATACACAAAGGGAAAAAAAAACAATCATAACAAGGTATGAGGTACTCCCAGCATTGCCTCCATCTTTTCTTTTTTTTTTTTTTTTTACAAGTGAATACCACTCCTCAACATACAGAACATATGCACAATGGAGACATTTAAAATGCATCATGGCGTTTCTTAGCCATTCTGTACTGTGAGATACGCTATTAGCCACGCATTAGCTCCCACTCATGAAGGATTTTTTCTCTGTGCTTTGCTTTTGGTAGCTCCACAGCTCATATCTAACATCTACATTTACAGGGGAGGGATAGGCTTCGAGACATTCTGAGGTGAAATGTATAGGAAGGGAATGGTTAGCAATATTACAAAGTGTATCAATGATCGCTGTGGGTACTGCATGTTTGATATGCACAGAAGCACCATTGTGCTACCAACTGAGCGTGGAAGGCAAGCCACAAACAAGCGTAAAGCATTTTGGATAATGGATGCCTTTCTCTTGAAAGACTGACACCCAAAAAATAAAAATAAAACCTTTTTTCAGTTTTTTATTGGATACCCACCAATATCCAGGTCAGCAACATTAATTCAGTGGAGACACAAATAAATAAAAGCAGAGAGCTGAGTCAGTACTGCATGTGTACTGTAATTTAAAGACATACCTAGAGGAAACTGTAATAGATGTAAATTCTGTTATGATAAAATAATCTAAAGATTTTTTTAAATGTTGACTGTGCAAAAAAAGAGCCGCATTTATCCCATGGAACTTTCTATCGCTTTGTATATGCCCGACTAGGGACCTTTCGGTCATATTTTCAAAGGCGGGTCAGAACAATACATAACCAAGTGCATCCTCCTTCTTGCCCTTTCTGTGCCCTCTCTTTGAGCCAATAGGAGGCCTTGCCCCTGTCCTGTTGCTGACGTGCTCCACTCAGGGATTAGCTGAAATGGTGGACGGGTCCTGCGGATCAATGGCTTGGTAGCTGTCTCTTTCCCACGTGAACCCTAAGGGGATACACCATACAGTTAATGCAAGATTTACCCAGAATGCACTTCACAGCAATGAAAATAGTGAAACAAGACCAAGATCATAAAAAAGAAATATTCTACATTTTTATCACAATAAAAATATCCAAATATAGATTACACGTTTTTGAGTGGGTCCTCATAACACATTACCTCACATGAAGCGAGAATGAAAAATATGAATATTCATTAAATGCTATGATGAACATTATGACACTAAAGTCAAAATATCAATTCAATCAATCAATCAATTTTTATTTGTATAGCGTTTTTAACAAAGGAACGTTGTCACAAAGCAGCTTTACAGAGAACTGGCCCCCAAAGAGTAAGCCTAGGGTAACAGTGGCAAGGCAAAACTCCCTGACTGATAAGAGGAAGAAACCTTGAGCAGAACCGGACTCTGAGGGAGAACCCATCATTTCCCAACAATAATATGAGGTCTTAGTGAACAATTATACTAATACCTTTAACCAGGGCACCTTTATATTTAACACAGTTCGTGATTCACAGAAGCAATTCAGATTAAGTACCCAGCCCTCTACCCAGGAATAACAGTAATTTGTTGATGTAGTTGATGGAACTCATATCATACGCATGGACAAGATGCTCATAAAAACCTTTGTGGTGATACTAACGTGAATTGTCCGGCCCCAAAGTAATTATTAAATTTCAGTTTGAAAAACATCAAGCAAGGTAAAGCTTTCAACTTATCTCCCAAGTGACCATACACCTATTCCATATAGACTTACTTTGATTATAGCCCATAAAACAGCACATGAATACACTGGGAAGACCTATACTAAATATTCACAGCTAAAAATAAGTAAACCTCAGTTGGTGGGACAGCAATCCAGAATCACTGTGATGTTCGAAGGAAGGGGGGGGTGCCCAAACCCAAGATATCACAAATGTTCTTACACCATTCATGGCATGTCTTAATAAAAACCCTGTCAAATGCATATCTGTTGGATGGAAATGTATTCTACCGAATTCACAAAATGATTAAGCCTTTCATCAGTATGAGGGGCCCTGTTCCAGAGTTGTCACTTAAAGAGATGGTTGTCATGGCAGCCAGGAATTGCTCTTAAGATAGTGATAAGAAAGTGAGGCTTTATGAATTCAAAAATAAGGGGGTTTGCCTAAGTTTGGCAATTACTGTGATGCGTGGATCAAATAAAAGACTTAGAATTCAAAACAATAACAAAGTGACTGCTTCAAATTGTTTGTCAATGCATCAAACTTCCAACTACTTCTGAAAATCCTGAATCCATGCGCTAAATTCAAATGCAAAAAAAGAACTAAAGTTTCCATGAGAGGAATGCTATAAGTGAACTTAAGTAGAAATTTCAGGGAAAAAGTAGGAGAATACAACTCTGCTTATTAATAAAGTTGCTAATGAAGATTAAAACTTAATTCTTATCAGCTGACATTTTTATGCACAGGCATGTGAGTTGGCAAATCAAGCCATACTCCATATTGAAAAATGCATTGCAAAACCATACAAGATGAAAAACAACGCAAGAAGACCTTACATCTGTAATTCAAGAGTGGTTCATCAATCATTCTGACCTCAGATCAGTAAGGCCAAACCCTGTACTGTAGATGGGATCCTGAAGTGAAACAGATTCTGAACCCTTTTCTCTTTCTCTCTAGCACAAATCACATACAGAACATTGAAAAAATGCATTATCCATCAGCAGTTCATAAATTCCCAAGAATCAGTTCAAATTAAAGACAAATATTTCATCTCCAGTTATTAAATGGCTCTAGCTTTGAGTACAAAAACAAGGCAATGCACTCACAGGCTTCAGTATGTGAAACACATTGCATGAGACAGTTTCTGCATTCATTTGGATGGTACATTTATGAATTTGTAAAATTAATGTTGCACAGATTACATGAGATACATTGATTCTACTGCTAATTTTAGAAATCAGTCTTTTAAATTCTACGTATTTTTACAACCACTGAGATTAAATCGGATGGATTTAGTTTTTTTCACCTTGCAAATATGGGTGCCAACAGGTAGGGCTCATCACAGATAGATTCCTTTATCATTTACCAATTGTGTCAAGGCAGATCGTCGCATGAATTTGTCATGATTTTGCACAATGAACAACAGACACTGGCTACAGTTTATGGATAAAACAAATACTGTAGACCTGCTGTTGTCCAGTTAGTAAAGTGGACTCACTCCTGTAGTACTGAAGTGAAGAGGAAAAACTAAAACCAACAGACCTTGCATTTTTGCAGCACCAGGTTTGGTGAGAGTTGGATGTAAAATAATCACTGGCTCACAGGTTAGTGCAGGGGTGTCAAACTCAAGTACTGGAGGGCCACAGTAACTGGAGATTTCTGTGGTTTCCTTTCAGTTGGCAGCCATGTAAGGCCATGGGAACAAGGTGTGTAGCTCCTAGTCAACAACAACTTGTAATGTATATGAGAGAGAATGTTCTATGAGATGGTATCATGCTGCTCCTATGAACATGTAAAAGAAAAAATGTACTGCCACTGATCTGCAGTGAGCCGACTCTTCTGCAGTCCCCAGACACAAAAGTTTCAACCTTCTTGATGAGCTAAACCATGTTCTTGTTCTTTTGCCAATGCAATAAAGTTTTAATTTTCAAAATGTTACAGTACCTTTGGTCCTGTGATTTTCTGTCTTCAGCTGTCCAATCAAGTAGTGACTGTACTCCACACTTGTCTTCAGTTCCATTGTGTCTGATCTGAGCAGGTCAAGGATGTCGAGTTTGGTCAGTTTTTCATCAATTGACCCCAAAACATTAATGTCAACAGTGCTCCTGTCGACTGAGGGCTCACTGTACGTCGCCTCTCTCGGCCTCTTCTCGGCTTTCCTGCCAGTTTTGCCAGTCTCTCGGCCATTTTCCTGTGTGGGACTCATTCTTTGATCTGCTGTGGTGCAGAAATAGTCAGCAATGAAATATTCAAGCTCCTCTGTTTTTGGCAGACATTTGGTTGAGGGTTTCCAACCAATTCTGCTGCCCAAAGCTGTTTCCTCACCCATTCAATACACTTTTAAGACCCTTAAGAATTCATTGAATTATTTGGAGCTAGAGGAAAATTACTCAGCGCTGCCACCTTCGTCAACTGCTGTATTACCAAATCATTAGTACCCAAATTTCTCCTCTAACTGAATATCTTAAAAATCCAACATGATCCATTTAGAATCAGTCTGGCAAGTAAGCAAAAGAACCAATACGATCACAAACAGTCATACTGTTTCTCCAGATACTGAGAGGCAGTGAATGGCAGGAGAATGTATCAGTGATGGGAGCCTCAACCTATGTGCACCCCATCATGCAGCCCCAAAACTTATCTAAAAATAAAATGAAAAATACTAATAGACACATTTTAATTTAAATTCACATATAAGGAAAAACATTCAGATGGATACATTTCTTAAACTAAAAACATCTTAACCCTTGCATGAAGTGCAATGTCAGGACCCCTCCAAAGAATGAGCAATGACACCTGCATTTCTCCTCAAAGTTGTGACAGATGATTGTCTGAAACAACTGCCAATTTTTTTTTTTTTTTGAGCAAGACCAAATGAGAAGGTCAGTAGAAAAATAAGAATGAAAAACATACAGTTAAGAACAGATAAAGGACATACGTATCTTTGGCAGCAAAGTGACAAGTCGAAAAACAAACTCAAGACAAAGTGATTTTTTTTTCTGACAGCCATGATGAATTTACACAGCAGTACACACAGCTGGTTACACATAGGAGTGGAGAAGCACAGATGGAATCAAAACGAAAGACATGTAACAACACAGGAAAGGGAACTCCGTAGCCCGTCAAGCAGGCATTACAGCATGATAAGGCATGATGGGAATTCTCTGCATGATTGTTTGATAGGGACGTGTTTTCATGATTTATTTACCAATCTCTCTGGACTGATTTGTGTATTTATTCACTGGGAACTATTGTTAAAGAATGAATAGTAATACTGCTCTGTCATTGTCCCCACTGAAGTGGTTACACAATAATGTGAAATCCTCCATTGTTTATTGCTCAAAACAAAGACCTGATCAGTAACATTTTTCCCATTGCAACAAATATTTAAATAATTTTACTTCACCAAATTGTAGTAGTGACACATTATTCTTTGGCTACTTAATGGAAAGGGGAATAGAACGTAGTGTAATTGTGGATGTGAAGCTAAGGAAGTAAGGCCACAGAAGACGACAGGGAGGGTTTGGGGTTCAGTAGCGGCGAATGGGCAGGGCACTGTCAGCACTATCCGTTGTGCACCGACTGTCCACTGAAGTCTCCAATTCTGAGGGCCAAGATTCAGGACGTGGGGACCGATCCAAAAAGAGATAGAGAGAGGGCAGTATCAGCAGATGGAGACAAGAGCAACCCTACACAGAGGAAGTGATGTCACAAAGCAAGATGAGGAAAAGAGGTCATAACACAAGAAGAGGAAATGAGGTCACAAAGAAAGAGAAGGTAACGGCGACAATGGGAAAGAAGACAGATACAGAGACAATGCAAGGCTGTCACACACCATTTCAACAAGCATCCAGGAAAAATATATGATATATTGTCAATACATTGTAATTACTGGTAAAGATAAGTTAAATATCCCAAGGGAGGAAATAATTAAATAAATATATTGAAGATTTCAACTTATGCATGTACATGCATAAGTTAGTTATCTAGTTATAGTAGCATTGCATAAGTTACCCAAATATACTTTATCATACTGACACCACAAGAGTTCCTCATTATAAAATGAAAACCAGGATATAAAAATATTCACTCCAAATCCCCCCTCCCCCCATCTCCAACAACAACAACAAAAAATACTTTCTAAAATAAACTGAAGCGTGCCACAGTGGCATTTTAATCAAAACCAGGGAGGTTTAAAGGTGTCTGTGCCAGGTGCATATGAAGATTAGTGCCAGGGGTATTGACTGGGGGGGTTCTATAACAGTGTGCCAAATCAACAAAGAATGCTCATTGAATAAATTAGTGGCATAACGATTGCATGGATATCTGACACAGAAGGCACAACTAATGATCGTACCCCTGCAAATTCACAGAAACTCAACAAGCCATGTACCCAAAGCAATGATACCCAAGCTTTACTACATTGATTCAAGTGACTCAGCCCAGCAGAAAATTCTACGGAGATCAGTAGTAATGTTAACCATTAAAATAAAATACTACATTTTACTACTGAGTTTCCTCAGAATAAGTGCTGATTTCATGTGTTTATTTTAAAACCCGTTCATATGCAACAACAAGTTTCTCAGCAGCGTCATTTGTGAACCGTAACATAAAATTCCAAGCAGTCAGCAGTCGACAGTAAGTTAGCATGACGATTAACAAATGTGTCTAACAGGGTGGAACAGCAGTCATGGAAGCAGTAATGTAATCCTAACAGACGTCTGCTGTGTGGCCGTCCAGAGCAAGGAGACGGCGCACGTGCTGCACGCTGTTGGCGCTAATGCCTTACGGTTGGCTTTACAGTCAACACAAGGTTATAGCCTGATTCCCTGCTGTCAAACCCTCAATACTGAGTTATGAAACACAAATATTTATTACCTAACTGTTGACAAAACATCTGCAGTTTTGTTTACCAGCTCTCATATTTACATGAAGAAAATGGCCATGCAATACAATAAATACAATAAATATCCCTTTAGGTTCCATGGCTGAAATTTCTAAAATGTTCACCATTCTCGTCTATTGATAGTTTCATCTTCAAATGAGGTGCATAAGCCTATATCTTGTGACAGACTTGGGCAACAAGCAGCAACTACATGCGGCACTTAAGCTAAGGCCAAGCACTCAGTGTTCACTTGTATGTTCAGTGGTACAGAAGTCAAATAGCTCCATTATTTTCTAAACTAGACTGATGTGATAATATAAATATTATAATATAAATATTCATTTTCTTAAAATGTTTTCTTGAAGAAACATTCAACACTGCACACTCATTAAGCTATTCTTAGGGCCATGGGCCTCATCCAAATGAACTTTCCTTTATTCATTCCTAATGAATCAGCCGCATCATCACTTGATGCCATAGTGTACAGAGAGAGAGAGATAGACAGAAAGAGAGAGAGATAGACAGAAAGAGAGAGACAGAGAGAGAGAGAGATAGACAGAGAGAGAGAGAGAGAGAGAGAGAGAGAGAGAGAATGCATATTTTGGTTGCTGTGCCTCTGCTACCCGGCAGTCTCCTTACCGAAGTTGACGTTGTATTCACCGCCCCTCTCGCGGTACATCTGGTAGAGGAAGAAGCAGGATATGGGCTTCAGCAGGAGGCTGAGTATGGCCATACCCACGCTGAAGCGGAAGGTGTCCCGGCTCCTCTCGGCCAGGCCCTCCGCCAGGGGATAGTAAACGCCGAAATGCACAACGTCAGTCAGCAGCGTCATCGTCATCCCAACCAGGAACTGGGGAGGAGAAGGTGCTTATGACACGATGTTCAGGAGTATGTGTGTGAGAGAGAGAGAGAGTGTGTGTGTGTGTGTGTGTGTGTGTGCGCGCGAGGGGTGGGGGTTCATTACATTACAGGCATTTTCAAATGCCCTTGTTCCAAACGACTTACACAACTTTTTCCATTTCTACATAGAATTCATTTACACAGCCGGATATATACTGAATCAATTTAGGTACAATGGCAGTGTCCTACCTGGTAATTGAAGCTGCAACCTTTTGGTGAACAGCCTATAACCACACTGCTGCTCTGGGTTGATTGTACAATAGTACAGACTGCAGAAGAGTGTATGCATTCTCAGTAGGCTGCAGCACTTGTGAGAAATTACTGTGCAATTACTGTGCATCATAGCACATGCAAACAAAAGGCTTTCCCTCACCATCAGCACAGCATCAAGAGAGTCTCTCTGGGCGATGGCCCACACCCCCACCCCCAGCACGCTGAAGTTTCCCCAGGCATAGGAAGAGGGCAGCCAGGCCATGAATCCCCTGCGAAGGACACATACACACAAGCGTGCACACGCAAACAGAGTGGACACACATAATCCATCACAATTCCCTGCCTGGGAAATACATGAGCGAGACAGAATGCTCTGTTCAGAGCTATTACTTTGCAGATCCACAAGCCTTTAATGCAATATAGCTTTGGTAGCCGCAAACTGTGGTAGCTGCAACCAAACTGGAATAAAATAATGAGACCTTTTAACTTGTTCGTATGAACCATGTCACACGGACTTAATCACAGATAAGAAAATACGCGATAAGTAAGTATTAGTTATCATATTAACTCATCATAACCAATAAGCCTGAACCCTAACAGAAAAGATCAACATACGCTAATGAAAAAAGGCTGATCAGATTTCACCAAATAATCTAACCCACTCTATAAATGCTACACATTTTATTTAAATTAAATTCAATTTTATTTGTGCATCGCTTTTTACAGCGACAGTTATAAGAAAGTTTTACAATGGCAATAGAAAAGAAAACTTGTATCTTGTATTTATATATTTGTATCTGGTATTAGTTTATCTTTCTATCTTTATTTCTTTTTAAGGAAGGAAGGAACTTCTATTTCACCATAAATAAAGGTTGAGCGTATATTTTAATTACTTTGCAAGTGATTAAAATAATAAAAACGGGTCATCATATTTAGGCTATGTAGTCGGATAATGTGTTATTTAGGCAAGTATCTCCCGCGTTCACTGCTCGGCTGGGACAGCCCCTCCAGCCGGAATGGTCAACAAGTGAAATTCCGCAGGTGCGTGGCAAATCAGAAAGTTTACCAACCTACTCACCAGGTGGTCAGAAGCCAGTGCACCAGAACTATGGCCTACGAGGAAAACAACATGTGATGTACAATTGCGCTTGTTTTCTACCAGTGTCAGCATTGCACGTTTTATATAATTCAAAACGTACTATTATGACTTTCAAAAAATGTTTTTTAGTCCTCGTGAGAAACGACAATCCCGGGAGAATAGGGATAATAATAATATTTTCATAACATTTTTAATGACAACAACAAAAGTTAGCATTACAACATGTCTATACGAGTGCGATACGTCTGTACCTTCTGTTGCAGTTAACGTTCCAGAAACCACTCATACAAACTGTAGCTATCAAACTTCATAGCTCTTGTTTCCACGATAATACATAGTTAAAATAAAGGAAGTTACCTTGAGGTTCACGGCTGGGATTTCCATGTTTTATGGCCAGGCGCCGATTTTTTTATTATGTAGATTATGTTCCCCTCTGGGCAATCTCCTCTCTTGTACAAGCATAAAAAACCATCAGGTCTCTGCACAAATGTCCTGACCCCTCCCTCCCAGAACAACAAACAAACACAAGCCATGTGACCGCTGCCTGAAGCGTCTCAATGCATACCTAAGCATGGGGGAGGAGTCAAAAAAGACGACATAGGTTGATTACCTAATTATTATAGCACATCATAATCATTTGATGACGTTATATCCACCCGATCGTTCTGTTCTTAGCTGCAGATGACAGAGTGATGTATTGACAAAGAAAAGAAAAAAAGCCTCTCTGCAATTGCTTGTCTGATTTCAGGATATTCTCTTGTCATGACATTTTACAATTATGGGGCATTAGACAGACTGTTATCCAGAGCAACTTAAGTTCTTTGCATACAATCCAATTAAACAGCTGGACATTTACAGAAGCAGTGCAGGTTAAGCACCTTGCTCAAGGGCATTGGATGGACAGCATTTGGGCCTGTCTGTTTCCATACTCCCAACCTCTCTTTTTCCTCAACTCTGAGATGCAATTTATCGGTATTTAATCACAAAGCTGTAATCAGAAGGCCATGTGAGAGGACATGACAGGACAAAGCGCTTAAATGTATTCTTTATGGTACACTACAAACAATCAGTGTGGATTGTAAAGATTTTTGACGCCGTTTTAGTTTCCCCTGGAAAATTGAATGGATAAAATAAAAAGACCCGTCACCCAAGATGAGTTAATTATCTGTGGAAGATTGCACACTGGAGGATCGATACCACAGGGCAATGAGCAATAAAGAAAATGCTCTCTTAGGGTAAGAACTGACAGAGCAGAATAAAAACTCAGTGGTGTAATTGGCCGACCGTAGGCGGTGAGGGATCTGTGTGCTCACGTGTAGATCTTACTGGCCCAGGTAAGACGAGGGAACTGGGGTGCATCCACACAGATTCATGTTATGAATTTGCAAGTGAGATTTCAGAAGAAATCCTCAAGGACTGGAAAAGAGTCAATTAAAATGAAAAGCTAAAACCACAGTTGTAAGAAATCTCAGGAGGAACCCGATTATAAGGGGTAGCCCATCCTCTGCTGGCCAGTCCAGTATCTGTAGCTAAAGTTAGGCAAAACGGTAATAGGAAGGTAATGGGGAATGCTTTGGGCAAATAGTCATGGTAGTCGAGCAGATTCTGTAGCCGGAGGCATTCAAATAGCTTGTTAAATAAACAGTCTGATATTTGTTTTTGATGACAGCATTGGATATATTAGCTGTTTACACAGTATCATTGTCCCTGTGTTTGTGGTTTTACCCTTCGGATGTTGGCACAAGCTGAAAAAATGGAGGTGATTTTATGGGGGGGGGGGGGGGCGGTATCTAGGGCCTCTAGGTTATTTTTGATTCCTTTTTGATTTTTTTTTTTACCTTTCTGTTTTTTCAGGGACAGCCCTTCCCAATTTTTCTGCAAACCATCTGTGTGACAGTGTCTGTGTAAAAAAGCTCTATAGAAATGAACTGAAAAGAAGTCATTACGTCCTGTGGCCAGGGGAGGTGCATCAATGTCCTCTTGCATTTGTCATCTCAGACCTGGAAGTCTTTTGTTCAGCTGCAGATGCAGCAGATGGTAGGCTGCAGTCAAACACCCACCTCCCCGTGGTTATAACCCGGCCACCTCTGGTCACTGAGTGTGTGGATGTCAAAGAATGGCAGATATGTGACAGCTACTCAGCTCAGGGGCCCAGGAGCCCTTATTCATCCACAGAACAGAGGTCAAGGTAGGGAGGCCTCTTGTGTCTTCTGTGCCAAAGTACATTGCTTTTTGTGTACACTGATCCTGTTTCATCAGCCTGAATGTTAGCTGAGGAAGCATCGTAATTACAACCCAAATTTTATATTCTGTAAGCTCCTTTGCTTTGGTTTTCTGACTCCATGGTTGTGGGTCCATTCATATCAACTGTGCCATTATAATTGAGTTTGAATCCTAGAAAAGAAGGGTGTCAAAAGACCAGAGCAGGTTAGGAGAACAATTTATCCCCCCCAGATATTTATTGGATAGGCTCATAAAAGGATTAAACCTCACGCTCAATGTGTGCACTGTAATCTTTGCTCTTAATTATATTTTGGCTGCACTGGCAAAGAGAGGTGGGGGGGCAGCTCTTCCACTGATGCGCCAGCAGGTGGGGGGGGGGGGGTTCTGCCTCCTGACGTTCACCACAGTTCAGAGTCAGGGTCCTTATTGGATTGTCCTCTCTTTAATGAAAGAAAGATTCCGTGTTCACGCATCACAAAGGCACCACAGAGGAAGTGTTCTCATAACTGCCAACTGTCTTTTCAAAACTTGGTCCTCCAAGAAGGGTCACGAGGCACATCAGATTCTCTGTACCGTGTCTTCCCTGTACTGTGGCCTCTCAGAAGACGAGACCTCACTGCGTAATTAACGTCAGAACTGCACAGGGCTGAATGCGGCTTATTGTGAGGGTGGACATACAGCGAATCAGCTTTAATGGAAAAGTGTGTCTGTAGCAAAGCTTTTTTTTTCAGTAGGATCTTTGGACGCACCATTGGCGTTTTGTGTATTGTGTCTCTCCCCATGCAGGACCTGCGCACATCAATTACGGGCATTATCGGGTCTTTTTTTAGTCGTGCGGCACTCTGATTTGTATGCATTATTTATTCTTCAGTTAGTCATTTTTCAATATGCCATTTTAAAAATGATATATAGTTTGTTTACAATGGCGGGTATTCTCACTTGGGCCAATTAATTTTTTCTGACATCACTGCTTTTCCGTACTGTGCTGCAGTCCATATATCATCAGCGGTAATAAGTCATATGCTCATCGACAACAATCGACGTACTACTCCAAAGGCTGTGCATTGTATATGGACACTAGAGGGGTACAAAACACAAGTTACAATAGCTCCTTAATTAATGCAAGCCCTTCAGGCTGCGTGAAGTCTATAAATCCATAAAATATGAACAAAAATGCTTAATTACTTCTAAGGCTTTAATGAAAGAGATTTGCTAATGCATCATCATATCAATGAGAAATTATTATAATACATGCTACATACAACAGCACAGATTTACACAGAAGTAAACTGCACTAATCTATACATAAACTTAGTCAATCCTTGTTTACTGTCTCAGGAAGGAGTGTAGACCAGTTACTATATTCTGTTTCCCTGCGATTAGGGAATGTGTTTTTATCTTTCTTTGCCAAATTTCAGTTTGTCAGTTCTTTCTGGGGAGCAACATTTGTTTTGCCAGTTTTATTGTAAAAATACATCATAAAAGTACATTTACAAAATACATTTTGAGGTATCTCATTTGACTGACTGCTTGACTGAATTATTGCTGTAAAATGTCAAATGCAGGTGGACAAATGTAATTTTTCCAATATTGATATACTGTCTCTCTGTCCTCAGCACATACACACACTCTCTCTATTGCTCTTTCTTATTCCCCAAGCGGGTGTGGAGCATGTTAGTGCCTTCAGAGATAGGAGACAAATTTTGTAGGACAAATGAAGAGGCACAGAGAAGGTACCAGAAGCTGTGGGTGCACAGGAAGGAGAAATAGGCATGTAGCCAATCCCCTGTGATCCTGTGGCATCCCTGAGGTAAAAACATGTTCCTCATAATTTCATGGGGGTTTGGAGAGGAAAGTGTCTTGGTTCTCTTCATGAGCTAACAACAGTCAATGCTGGTCTGCCTGCTTTTACTGGCCATAAGCCACACTCCATCGATTCAGATTTATTCCGATTTCTTTGAATATCTGGACACTTTGGAAACCATTCATCTTAGATGATTTTGCTCATCAAAAAATAGTAGGCCTACTATGAAGGTATTTCAGTCACCAAGCAGCCTTTTAGTTGATTTCTAGAATAAATTTATGTAACGGCCACATATGCTGGTACAGAATAGCAGTTGTTATTTTGCTTAGCTGAGTGCTTAATGCCAAGGCAAGGTCAGGCAGTCCTCTACAGTCCCCTTCTCAGGCGCTAGCAGAGACTAGCCATCTGTTCATTGACTTGCGCCTACAAAATCAAATCAGTGTTCCCAGGGAAACAGCGACTGCAATTCCTTTACTGGCATACGTGTTCTTTGGAAGGGACCTTGCTTTGAAAATGATGCAAGCCATGGTCTATCTTCTGAACACAATAGCTCTGATGTGAAGACACCCTTAATGATTTTATTTTGCACTCTAATCATTCAGTGTGTGTGTGTGTGTGTGTGTGTGTGTGTGATGTTTGTTGATTAATCTGTTTTCCTATCCCATGAAGAAAAAAACTATGCAGGATAATATTACATGAGCATGTTAGAGATGCAATATTAAAGCAGACATACTGTGATTTCATTAATTTACACACACAAAATACAGCACACCAGAACTACTATCAACGTATACTGTGCAGTGTTTCCTTCAGCAATCCAGGTACCTGAAGCTTGGCCCTGTTCTGGAGTCTAGGTTTATCTGAGCCATGTCTGGTCATTGTCAGTGATTCTGAGCAGATGTTTGACTATTGAGGAGCTTGAGATTAAATTCCCATTTGTCACTCTGCATTGCTGATGAAAAGCAGTAATCCCCCAGAGGGTATTTTTCTGCAGGCTGTGGAGCCACCTTTCACTTTTACACACTTCATTTACACCTGCGGCACAAGGTGAGCAGACTTCCAGTTGCAATAATGCCTTCCGAATGGCTCAGCTGGTAAAAGTGCTTTGGCTGAGTGCAGGAGGAATCCTACCGTGTTGCTATTTTGCTAGCCAGGACCTGGAATTTGTATTACAGGTTGTTGGAAACCTTGAATTGTTGTTGTCATGCAAAAATGGAATGCTCAGGAACAGCAAAAATCTGCTTATGTTTTCCATTCATCAAACAGCTATGGTGTGGTTTTATCAGCAGGGCATTATGAACCATCTCTAAGTTCTGGAGTTCTGAAAGTCTGTGACTGAGCTTTGAGCTGGGTGAAATCGTTCAACGTGTGGTAAAAACCCAAAGTTTAAATAAAAAAATGGAGATACAAAGTTTATGCACGATGCCAATGATGTGTGCATTTGCTGACAAGGATTACAAAGGTTGTTTAGCTGTATCTATGAAAGAGAACTTTAGGACCATTTCTAGCATCAAATGCAATGAAATTAATGGAGAGTTGGAGCAATTTTCATCTGTAGCACTGGGCTACGCACACCATATCGATGTTGTGTGCAAGGCCAAAATCAACATTGAGCTAAACAGCATTAGCTATCCTGGTAATAAAATGAATGCTGACCTAAGCATGGGGCATTATATGGAAACAAAAGGACATATTTGCAATATGGTGACTTCAGTTGCCTGGAATTGCACGAATTGCACTTTCTTATGTCGGGGACATTTTGAATAGATCGATAAAGACACCGACGGCCTTTTCCCAAGCGAACGTTTGACAGGCAGAGCGTGTGATGGGAGGGGTGAAGCGTTCAAGCTTACAGAGGGCCCCGCAGACAAGTCAAACATCCTCACTTCCAAAGCTAATGATGCTGAAAACACTGGCAAATTGATTCCGCGCGCTGAATCGATGCCTCCCTGTCCTGCTGATGCTGCGTGCGCCACGGAGCGTGTGCACACGTCTGCTGACACGCTGACACTGACACCCGCGTTCGACTGGAGGCCCGGCTCACACCTCAATCCCCTCCTGGAAGAGATCCAGCTCGGCGCTGGGAAAACACATCAAACACCAGCAGACATTGTGGCTCTGGAATCTTGACATTCGCTGGCTTGGAAGATGTCCTTATTAATCAAGTACCCCTGCGCATTAATTCATTACATAATTAATTAAGTGCATTAACTTAGACCCTTCAAACTACAGCATATTAGTGCTTTCAAATGAAGGAGAGTGGCTCATTGCAACTACCCATGAGGGAATTGTGCTGTGGTTATTTCGGACTAGAACTCCCATAGACCAGCAGTTTGAGAAGGGAGGATTTATTTAGCAAGGTAAACTGGGGCATGGTTAGATTGTAGGCAGAGTGAAATTTTCCCAGGACACTTGGGAACCAAAAGCTCTTAGCTACAAGTGTCATGGGTTTTTTTTTTAAAGGGCACAGTAAATCAAGACCATGGCCATGTCTGAAACAGCCTCTTAACTACTGTGTCCTCAGAAATATGTACTGTCTAGTAAACATACTGCCTACTGTTTAGTGCATATTTTAGCACACAATCAGCAGTATGCAAAATTATGAAAAAAGTATCTTCCATACTATTTTCAAAGTATTTTCTAATGTCTTGCAGTAAAAAAGACTGCACTTCTTCCTCTCTGGTTTATGGGACCTCCTAGAAAGTATAGTTTACTTCATAAAAAGTGCGCTCCCAAATAAAACCCCAGAAATAAGTGCATAATCCAGGGATTGTAATTAAACATTTAGAGAAAATTTTGCCTGCTTTGCAACTTTTTCATTCAGTACACTCAACTTACATACTCAGGCAAGTAGGTAAGTGTGCTGAGTCAGACAAGGACTTGGTTTAATGGCTTAATGGCTTGAAAGACAGCCTCATCTGCATCAGTGTCTAAGTCTACTGCCCCCTATTGGCCAACCAACAGTTTCAACAGAAGCCTGCTTTTCACGATCTTTGCACTCACCGGCACCACATAGGTTCAGCAGTGCCCCAACAGGGACCTAGAACCTGCAACCTTTTTTTCAGTTACAACAAATGTTGCCTAAGCGTTATGCCACACAGCTGCATTTAGGAATAGCATTTTGTGAGAAGATGTACTTCCTTTTGCGTGACCAGCACTTTAATGCTTTAGTGCTTCTCCGCGAAAAGGAAACATCAAATAAATGTCTTGAGCCAAGAAGAGTGTTGAGCTGGGTTTAATGATGAAACCAAAGCTGAAAACAAAGCATTCCTCTTTTTTTCTGGCAGATGAAATGTTTGCAGTGAGGACTCTGAGGCTCAGACTCTACAGGAGGCCCGATGATCACAGTATGATCACAGTGACTAAGATGTCACCTCAGACAGCTGTCATGCGCACAGATGACAGTACACTGACAGAGATGGGAGCCCGCAGAGGGATTCCATTAGGCTCTGCGTCCGCATGTTCACATGACACGTTTTTACATTTCGTTTCTTTCCCCTTTCACTCCTGTTAGGCCTTTAAAGTCCCGTTTTTGCATTGCACAAATAAAACATACACAATAAAGCAACATCTTTTTTTCCCTTTTACATAAAATGATTTAAAACCTGTATGCAGCACTGGTATTTTAAATATCAACACATTATTAAAATGTAAAAAAAAAAGAGAAACAAAAACAAATACGAAATAGATCCTTGTTAAGGTATTTATGTACACACGTCAGGTTTTGCTGCCAGGTCACAAAGGAAAAAAAAAAATGAACACAAAGATATCCATGGCATTCGTCTTGACGTGATATTATTCCCAAAACACAAAGGGAAGGTCAGTGGATACAGACAGCAGTCCAGGAGGGGCGGGTGGGGTTGGGGTTTAACTGGGCTGAACCTCTCAGCGCCGGGTTTTGGGAGGGGGTACGCCGCACACCCTCAGATGGTGATGAACGCGCCCTGCTCGCTGTTGGCAGACTCGGGCTCCACGCAGCGCCCCTTCCGGCGGGTCACCCGCCGGTTCCGGTGAAATTTGGCGTAGCAGCGGAACCCTGGGACGAGCGAGAGCACCGTCAGGCCTCCGAATGAATCATTAATAAATATCATTCCATAAACATTATTATATCACCACTGTTTCTCCTGCTTCACTTGAAAGAATATGCATGAGCGCAGAAGAAAAGACAGCACATTTGGGGAAGCATAGCGCATATTTTTGGAGGTACATGGTACATTTATGGAGGCAACAGGGTACATTTGCGGAAGCATAGGGTGCATTTTAGGGTACGCTATCTCGGGGCACACTTTAAGACTGGCAGACTCGAAGGCTAGCCCTCACCTTCTTCGCACATGCAGTCGTCGTAGCACTTGTTATTGAGCCCGCGATTGTGCGGCTTGCACTCGTGTTGCCTCAGGTCGCAGCAGGACCCTGGAGGGGGGGGGGGGGGGAGGGGAACACAGCTCAGCTCGACAAAACGGTTTGAGCGCTCTTCATAAGTCCCTCCCTCGCCACCAGCTGCAGTGAGCATTCCGCCTGCGCATCAGG
The DNA here is from genome assembly GCF_018555375.3 of Anguilla rostrata. Taxonomy (NCBI): domain Eukaryota; kingdom Metazoa; phylum Chordata; class Actinopteri; order Anguilliformes; family Anguillidae; genus Anguilla; species Anguilla rostrata. Next base: position 11,970,910 of record NC_057943.1, on the reverse strand, counting down.
CAGGAGAGCGCTACACATTGGGGTGGGCTGAGGTGGGCTTCCCCATTCGCTGAGAGGTGATTCGAGATTGTGAGATAGCGCTTTATAAATGAATCATTTTATTATTATTATCCAACACTGACATTAATCACTCCATATCCCAACAGACACAACTCCTATAACTACGGCAAGATCAAATATATTATCTGTTAATTCTGCAGATGCATTTGTCCAAAGTAGCTTACAGAATCATAATAGCAAATGATGGTGAGGGCTGGAGACTCAGCCAAGAAAGGAATGAACATGCATAAATGCTCTAGCACACGTGTGCCAGAATCCAGTCCCCGAGGGTCGCAGTATCTGCTGGTCTTCAGCGTGTTACACTAATTAGGTAGTCATTGATTGGCTGGAGAATCCACACTCTTTTTCTCACTTATTAATTGGCTGCTGATTGAAAGGGAAACCACAGAAACCTCCAGACAATGTGGCCCTCCAGGACATGACTTTGACACCCCTACTCTAGCACAATATTACAACAAAACAGAGGGGCCTTAAATATAAATTCTGGTAGGAGTATAATTTGAACATTGCACTGTCTGAGCTGTCTGAGAGAGGTGGCTATGCTGCCCATGCCCATGCTTTGCGCTTTCTGTGGAGCTCAGGAAAGAGCAAGGGAGAGGGACGTGGACCAACCAGGGAGGCAGTCCAGATGGTGGTCACATGGCTCCAGCGTCTCCGCCCCCACAGTCACGTTCCCGCTGCTCATGTTCTTACTGCGCCGTTTGTCTGTTGCACACGCACACACGAGCGCACACGTGAACACACACACACAAACGCACGAGCGCACACACACACAAAGACAGGCACGCATGCAATCACCCACGCGCACATACACACACAATGCGTGCGCGTACACACACACACACACACACACAAATACACTCTATCTCAGTCCCATAACAAATTATACCAGTGATGCAGACATTAACTGCCTGAGTCATGTTGTTATCAGTGGGAATGCTGTCACTGCTCTGCCAGGCGTACGGGCCCTGCATCTTTAACTATGTTACTTAATCAGTTAAGTCACATGGAAAATATATTCAAGGAACCCTGCTGCAGTGATACCCAGTTTACATTTTAAGCAGACAGTTAAAGCACTTTCCTAAAAAGGCGTACTGGCAGTTCTCCGTCTGGTTTTCAACCTGAATGCTCTTACAAACCAGTTCCCTCGCTGCTAGCTTCTGTTAGCTAGACCACCCTGCCACCCTGTCTGGCTGTGTGTTGGGAGACAGACAGCGCTCACAGCCTGAAATGGAAGGCTCACCTTTCTTGCGGGAAGACGGCCAGGTGTCCGCTGGTTTCATGTCCTCGTAGTCGGTCCAGTCGAAGAGCGTCATGTCCAGCGTGGGCATCACCTCTCCCTGCGCCTTCCCCCGCCCGTGATGCGGACGCTGAAACCACAAGCACACGCCGCGAAACAATTGACTCACCTACAGCATCGCCCATTACTCAACCGGAGGCCACCAGAGATGGCAGACCACCACCCCACTGCTGCCATCTGGTGGTAAATCCCCATACCACCTGGGATGTGGATGTTCAGGGGCTGCAACTACTGTGGCAAGTCCCCATTCCTGTTCAGAACCATCTGGGGGTTCATTCAATTGAGTATTGTTACTTTGAAGGAACAAAATGAGAGAGGGAGGGAGAAGGATATTTCTGAGTGCTGGGTCCCACTTTGGTCCCATAAAAATCCAGGTTCCATGTCAGGCCATATTCAAAATTGTAAATATTATTATTTATTTACTATATTCCATATTTATATATATTCTATCTAATTTATTATTTAGATTTGAAGGAATATTTAAGGATATAAATATTGACATTGTGGTAAAATATTGATAGGTAGTGAGCTCTACACTCTCTCCACAAGAAAATCATTAGCTCAGGATGCAGAATGCACAGCCGCACCTGGAAATGGGCGCCTCCCCCACACAGCGCTACTGGAACAATGCAGAGATAGCGGAGCCCGCTAATTAGCCCACCAGCTGGACCGTTTATAGCCAGCCTCTGCAGCCGGGCATCTGTTCGCATGTCTGAGTCAAAGGTGTCGCTGTTCCCGGGCGAGGAGCGCGTCCCGTTAATTTGTAAATCAGACCTGTGAGTGTGACTGTCGCACGTAGGGGGGGAGGGAGGGGGAGGGGAGGGGAGGGGGGGGACAGAAGCTGATAATTAAATAGTCTTCCAATTAAAGATGTTGTAAACAAGCAGGAGGCAAGTCGCTGGTGGAAAGCACGCCAGAAGGTTACGTCAGCAGTTTGAAAAGTGACAGTTTAACAAAAAACCGCGCCTGGCTACTTCAAGGACCGCGCCTGGCTACTTCCGATCTGAATTTCGCCTAAAATGGAAATCCACGATCCCACAAGGGACACAATACCACATTCAAAGCCATCCATAAACAGCCGTCGTACTCTACTTGTCTCAGGGTAATACAAGCATTGTAACAATGTCAATAGATAATAAATCCAGCCATTATAGTTCACCCAAAGGGAGTCATAAATGAGCCTGGAAGCATAGACCATCTCCTCCTAGAGTGACTTTCTCAATGTTTGTAAGGACACTTCTTCCACAGCAGCGAGTGCATGCAATTTGCAGTTAGCATGGCTATAAAAGCAGACTGTTGAAGAACAGTCCTGTTAGCATTGTATTGCTATGTAAGCAGCAGCACTGAAGAGCAGTGGCAGCTGTAGCATCAACCTCATCCACACAAAGACTCGGGCAGGCTAGGAGAAGTCAATCCGCAGGACTCCACCAAGGGAGAACCCACCAAGCCTCATATAAGGCATCTTCAGTACTGCAACTGGGGAATTCAAGAATTAATCTTGGATTTACTTCAAGAGTATTATACTGTGCTGAAATGGGTTTTAATGGATGTTAGCAGTACAGTATGACAATGTAATTTTGTTTAATGGCTCTAGGATGGCATAAGTTAACTCACATTCAGTGGTCTACTGATACTGCCTTTATACTCACTGGTCAGGAAATGTTGTTATTGAAGATGGCACTGTTGCTAACATAACTCAGGGCCATTATGGTCGCTTTCCTTGTTAAGTCACTCTTGAAGAGAAAGTCTGCCAAATTAAGGCAATATAATGGGCACAGTCAATGGGGTTCCAACACTAATTTAATGTTCAACACATTTTAAATTGTTTCAGGTACCCTTGGTTTCTCTGACCCCCTCCATCATTTTAGAGTTACTTCTGTTAGTTTTTACTGTTCTTTTTCTTTTTGTTGTTGTAGGGACTATCTCGGTGAATCTCAGGAGAAAGGAAAGTTGAACATGTTGCTGCCACAGTTTTTACAATGTCATTAGCTCTTTCTATCAACCTTCAGCGAATCAATTTTGTCTTAGCATGCTATTACCCAAACAAGTGAACTCAAACAAAATACATTTCCAGCCCAATGTATCTGTGTGGTGTGACTTTCCTGCACCCGGATACACAAAGCTCATCATATTCTGCTAGGTGTCATACAGGTGTGCAAACACATGTATTAACCAGCGCGTGTGTGTGTGTGTGTGACTTATACAGAGGACATATAGGAAAAGCTGTGAAAAATCAGGCATCGCCAGCTGAGCACACACTTAGGAACAGGAGCTCAAAGGAATATGTGTGAAGCCAAGCCAGTCAGCACAATTAGGTGCGTGCGGGTTTGACTTGATGAAACACTCTGTCTGTTTCACACACACACTTCCACACACACAGACACACATGCACACACACACACACACACACAGACATACACAGACATGTTCACACTCAAACAAACACACATCTGGGCACACACACACATGCACATACACATCATAATGCAAAAATAAACACATGCATATACACATATGCACACATGTGAGGGCTGACGACATGAACACACACATGCGCAAACATGCATTAATACAAGCATACTCACAAATGCATACACACACTGACACACAACACACACGCACACACAAACATCTACACACACGCGCATACACTGACATAGAAACAAACGCACACACACTCACACACACACGCACGCAGGCCCTCCTCCACAACAATGCCTCCACAGAAAGAAGGAGCATTTTGCGCAGTGGGGGGTGAGAGCAGAGAGAAAGTAGAGCTGGTCCACAGAGAAGGGGAGGGAGGAAGGAGAGAGAATAGACGACAGGAGGCAGTCACACAGGAAGCCTCAGAAATGCAGGGGGATGAGAGCCGGTCTGTTGCCTGGGATATCCTCAGCAGCACAGCACAATTCAGGTCAGTTTAGGTCAGTAAACACAAAAGACCTCAGGGATAAAACACTCAAGCACAATCAGACATGCGTCAGGACTGTTCACAGTGGGCCGGGTAAGGCCCAGAGATAAAACAGTTAATATCTATTGTAGCAGGTGCCTTGGGTTTGGCATCGTAGGCTGTTCTAAATCTGTGGTAGATGGTGGTAAGGGGTTCGGGTCCACTGTCCAGATGCACACTCACACGATCAGTGCAGGAGCCCCGGGGAGTCTATGGGTTACCTGGGGTTTGGTGGAAGCCGAGGGAAGTGCCGGAGGATCCTTGCTTGTCACCGTGGTTACCGTTGATATGCTGGTGCTGACGATGGCAACAGTGGGCGTGGGCGTGGGTGTGACCGTGGGCGTGGCTGTGGCTGTGGCTGTGGAAACAGCCGGGGCTGTTTCTTCTAAAGGGGGCTTGCTGGAGGGATGGTCCTCAATTAGCTCCACTTCCTTCAGGAAGGAGTCCAGCTCCGGCTGCAGGAGCCGCCCTGCGGGAAAGAGAGGAAGAGAAAAACGAGAAAAGGAGAAAGGAAACAAGAGAGCAGCGTAGAGAGATTGGAAGAGAGAGACAGGAGAGAGAGAGGAAAAAATAGAGCGAAAGAGGAATAAAGAGAGATGTGATAGAGTAAGAGAGCATGAGAGAAAGGGAGATGAGAAAGAGGAAGGAAAAGATAATGGAGACAGGGAAAGAGAGAAATAGAGAGGGGGCTCATGAAGCGAGAGAGAGAGAGAGAGAAAAAGAGAGAAGAATAATTGATAAACAGGTACTGTATAATGAAAGAGAAGAAGTCTCAGAGCCACTGCTTTGGCAGCCTGGAGAAGCAGAGCCCTCACCTTTAACATGCCGAGCCTTGTCCCTGCGGCCGCCATGCTTCCTGTGTTCTGATTGGTGCCCGTGTCGCCTGCCCTTCGGAGAGACCTCACTCCCGGGGGCGTGGTTGTCCTGCTCGTGGAACGGAACCCCGAACCCCAGGAAGCCGCCGTCCCTCCCGACCGCCGCTCCCCCACCTCTCCTCTCCCCCGGCCCCATCTCCAGCCTCACCGGGCTCAGGCCCTCCAGACCTATCCCATCATCCTCGGAGTGCCCCACTGGCTGCAGGGGTCTCCGGGACGGCACCCCGGCTCCGGCTTTATCCTTGCGGCCGCCATGCCTCTTGTGGTGTGGGCCCCGCTGCGCCCACGGCTCCGCCCCCTGCAGGGCGTTGGCCACGTCTGACGAATGGCGCAACACGCTGTTTCGAGACCCGGACTCAGCGCTGTGCGAAACCGACGCCAGCGTGATGAGGAGGAGGAGCGCTGGGCACAGGCACCAGGAGAAAGCTGACATTTTTTAAGTGCAGTGCCACCTGCAGGAGAGGAGGGGACAGGTGTCAGTTTGGCTGTTCTCTGTGTAGAACTGTTCTGTGGGTAGACTAGACAAGGACGCTTCCAGACGGAGGTGTCAGAATGATGCACAGAAAGTAGACCCTACTTCACACAGTAGTAGCAAGATTTGAGGCAGACCTGACACTACACTCACATTTTTATGCCTTCTTTAGTTCCAAAAGGTCACTGCCACACACCGAGAGAAATTCTCTAATAAAATGTTTCAGAAAAAATGAAAAACACAGAGGACACGACCTTGGTGTCCTCAGTGGCGGTTATGCCCATGCCCAAGGCCTCCCTCTCCATGGGTGATTTTAAGTTGTGCATTCCCTTCAACGGTTCAAAATCTGACACCCTCCTTCCTCTGCCCCAGCCGCCTAAGACAGCACTGTCTGACACCAAAAGGCCCATGCAGCCCATCATGGCACGTCTTTTTACATTTTGCTCTGCCGAGTCTACAGAGCGGTGTAAAAGCTGGTAATGTACCTTAGTTAAATAAATATATAACTGTAATACCTAATAAGAGAGTAACGGCTCTTGAAAGCCCTCAGATTCTCATTAGAGGGGATTGCCTGCTTTTAAAGGCCCTGCACATTCAGCCAGAGAGCACTCAGACTGGCAGAGCAACACTGTCCTGCCACCCACCATCACTCCGTCATTATTGAATTTTAATTGAGTAAAAACAAAAACCTTCTGGTCTATAGCCTCCCAACCTTACTGTAAATGACCAGTATCATTCTGACTGCCCCTGCAGTCTGTGGGTGGAGTTTTGAGTGGTTCAGGCAATGTGAAAAAAGGTGTTTTTTTGTCACAAAAACATCCGTTCAAACATTCATATGGCCCACTAGCTATATGAATCCATGGTCTAAATGAGCACCTTTGGGTCACTCTGGGTTTGGGCACCCATTAAACAGCCATAAATATTTATATATGTTAGTTATATATGATATTAATGTAACCTTCACTGCAATACCTCTGATTATTATAATCATAATGAAGGAACATTCCACTGTAGAGGAAAAGAGCAACTTGGAGAACACTGGCTTGAGGACACGCCCTCTTTTGTTACATTCTACACAAGCTATTGAGCACAGTAGGGGTGCACTGCCGCCTATCACAGTCATTACTCACAGTGCACAGCACACTGGAACAATACTGCCCTTCCACTGCAAATACATCATCCTGACCTGGTTTTGTGTGTGCACACGTGTGTGTGTATGTGTGTGTTCTGGTATATATGTGTATGCATATTCTGGTACATAAAGGGATAAATGCCTTGAATATATACCAGTGTTATAATGACGCCGTATAAGGACCCTGCCAGACTGTCAGTGTTCACAAAATGTGTTTTCTGACCTGTGCAAACCCATCACTGCTTTAAAAGAAAAATAAAATAAGTACAGACATAAGGTATTGACCTGACTCTGTGTCTGGGTGTGTGTGTGTGTGTGTGTGGGTGGGCAGAAAGAGGGAGGGTAAGGATGTGCAGGTCAATAAATTAATAACCTGACCACTTCCAGACCTCTAGCACACAGCCCTGGGAGAGGTAAATGCAGGGCCATGATTACTGCCTTTATCAGGAGGGTTATTAAAGTGTCCGTTTGCACCAGACCAGGAGAAAAGGGCCATAAAGCACGGCTAAGTAAAAGGAAATCGGTCGGGCTCTCTCAAGCCGCAGAGCCGTTCCGTTTCGCCGGGTCTCAATTATTCATCGCGGCGAGAGAGGGACTGATCTGAGAGGAGGATTCTGAGGAGCCCGGCGCAGCGAGGCCCAGCTGCCGGGGAGCGTGCTCTGACGGGCCGATCTTCCTCCCGCTGCACGCACGGGGTCCCCAGCAGGGCTCGTTTTGGGGTCACGTGACCCTCTTAAGATGGCCCGATAGCCGAGAACCTAAACCGCACGGCCGTTTCCACGGACGAGACCACCGTCCCACGATGGACTGAGCGAGGACTGCGCAAACGAGCGGCACTTTTTCTCCTGACAGGGGAAAGAGAGACTGACCTACGAGGAGGGGAAATGGAAAATGTCTCCAAATGGGTTGCTGAAGTACGCAGTCTCACTCTCTCACAATGCTAAGAGACGAGCTTTATTTTGATCTGGAGCTGGAACGACACCCTCTTTGTGATGTTTTATCTGAGCTGGCGCCGCTCGCGCTGGCGAAGTGGTTAGGTCCTGTTCCCGCGCGCGGGCGGCCCCTCTTTCATGCCGCGGGAGGTCCTTTGAAGAGCTGGGGGATGACAGCGGTAATGAAGCAGGCTGTGTAGCCGCAGTATCCGCCTCTGATAAGACACCCCCCCCGCTGGGCCCCGTGCGACACTCCGCCTCGCGCGCCAAAGGAACTCCGCAGCGGGGAAGCCGGGGACCCGGAAAGGCGGCATCTGGCGCAGGTGCCGCTCGGAGGGGGCGGCTCGCGGACGGGAAGGACGCGCGGCCCGGAGAGGGCTGAGGGGGAGGCGAACGCTTCAGAAGCCCCCCCGACCCAGCGTGTGGCCCCGGACCCCTTTGAACAGAGGAGAGCAGGGAACAGGGCCACAGGCGGACACCTGTCTAACGAGAACTAAACGAACCGACCCTCGTCTTAATTAACACAAGCCAGGCGCGTGGATGGCATACGCGATGATGGCAGCCTTGTGATGGGGAAGTCTAATGCTGGAGCGTACCAAGCAACCGAGCTCTTTTCCACAGCTCAGTGACCCAGTTGAGCAGCAGTCTATCAGCCTGTGTGCACTGAATTCTGAAGGTATAGAAACTCTAGGAGGAACTGGGAGGCATCGCCTCCTAGCACCACATGGGAACCACTCAGGCAGCACAGGTAGCTATCGTGTGAGCTGACCATGGCAGTGCGGCCACACAGCTGTCTCCAGTGTCACATGATCAAGGCAGAAAACACAAAGCAGTCAAACAGCAACAAAAAAGAAAAAAAAAGAATCAGAGGTCCTAGCATGGTGCTACTGTTTATTTGATTCATTGGAGTGTGCGGGAACCCCTCTGAGGCGGGGAGGGGAGGAGAGGAAAGGAGGAGGGGGTGAGAAATAATGGAATTTTTCACAAGAGCGAGCAGGGGATGTGAACTCTGAGCAGAGAGGATCTCCTGTGACAGGGACCCAGGGGCCATTGTCTTGGGCAGCCAGTGAAGAGCAGCACCGATCAATGATCAGCCAGCGGAGGGCTCAGGATCTCTGAGGACAGGGTGTGGGGGGTGGGGGGTGCGGGGTGGGGGAGCGCAGGGTGTGAATGGGGTCTGAGAGGTGGTGGTGCTGACGGTGTGCATTGGGGCTCCGAGCTGGGCTGGGGGAGGCCGTTGGGTATTGTGCACGATAATGATTTTGCCGTTCCACCTGCTGGGCGTGGAGCACAGCTCCCAGGAACCATCTGGTCCCTCTGTCACTAATAGCAACCAGAGCCATAGCTCCAGGCACAACGTACACACACCCTGGCCAGAACGAGAAACCAAGGGGCCAAAGCATAAAAAAACCTCAACAAAGAAACCACAACGACTCTCCACACCTTCACCGACACTTTGTCCCACAGAAAGATTTATTACAGCTGCAGGTTAGCCATGCCTAACAAATACACTGAGCTGGGCTGACCGTATGTTGGCCAACCACAGCAGTCAGGGAAGAGAGGGTACAAGTAGATGTGCTCACTCTGTGTATACCACAGCCTATAAGTGCACTCTACAATGTTTTTTCCCACATAGGTGCCTCAGTGATTTCTGCATATATCATTCATGAATAATGGTAGCCTGAGATGATTTTCCTCTTGTTGGTCATAAGGTTACTATATCAAATAAAATAATCAACATATAATGAGCATCATGTATAGGTTTAGATCACACTTATTGAATATAAATAAAAAAGACCTCTGCCTTCTTAGGGACAAACATTTTTGTATTCAGATGTTCTTCATGACTGGATAAGAGGATCTGCTAGGTGATGTTAATGTCTACATGTCCTCTTTAAATTGGGATAAAGAACAAGAATCAGGATTTTCTCCTCCATATGAAAACGGTCAACAAACCGTTTGCCAAGAGACCTCATTTGTTTGCTTGCTGACAAGCACGTTGCAGATGGATGAACAGATTACCAGAAAAAGGTCAACTATAAAGATTTTTTTGGATCAATTGAACTTGAGCAGCAGGATGAAACCCAATTGGTTGAAATTCAAAATGCTACACTGGGTCACATTTCATACCCCAGCATTCTATTAGACTCTTACTATTGTCAGTCTTCAGATAAAGATGGACTTTCCTTTCTGAATTTCACATTTTATCTCTAATATATTGATCACATCAGAACAGCACCTATAGCAGCAATCTGAACTAGTTATGCTTTGCAGAACGTAGTACAGTCATAATCCCTTCTCATAAGCACAGTATAACAGTTTTTCATTATAGATTCAGCCAGTCATTACCACAATTCAGGTAGCACAGAGTAGATTTAATTATCCATGTTTGACAAGAAATAAGAAAATTAGTTTACAGACATTTAGCAGATCCTCTTTATATAGTGGGACCTTACATACCTTTTGCATTTTTACATGAATTTTAGTAATTCTGGTTATAAGCCTTGCTCAGGGGTACAGCAGCAATGTCCTATCAGGAAATCTGAAGCTGTGACCTCTAGGTGACAAGCCCAGTTCTCAAACCATTATACCACACGGGTGCCCCGGGCTATTGCTTCTTCCTGTCAACTAGCGGCTAACAGGAAACAGAAGGCCCAACTCCCAGGGTCCAGGCTGACATGATGCAATGGGGTTTCAGTGAGAGAAGAGCAGAGGGAGATTTCACACTCTATGGATGCGACACGCAGGAGGGGGGCGAACGTGACTAATCCACAGAGCCTGCTTTGCTCCTTTTCGTTTTTTTTTTTTTAGAAAGCAGACAGGGGGTAAGATGGAACTTCAAAAACATGCTCACACAAAAGATCAGATGGAAAATCCAGCTTGACTACAGCAGGGATCCACTGAAACATGAGACGCCCTCCACAGATGAAAGTGAGACGCACGTCTTAGAACATAAAGAATGAATAAAGCACTCGCATGCTCGTCTTGCGCATGAAGAGGCGGATTAAGACATCGCATTTTGTCCAGTGTTTCATGATATGGATTAGGAAGCATTCATATTCTCAGCCGCAAATCCATCACAAAATAATGTGTGGTATACAAGGGATTAACATGTTATCTGCCATATAAAAGCACAAATGCGCAAAAATGCAAATTAAATAATGCTTACGGACATCATCAGATGAAGGATATTGTCTGTGTCAAAGTAGCGAGAACTAATTTCCCATTCCATCTTATAAGATCAAGGGGCTTTTTCATGAGCTCGTCAAAACATGCATGTAAACCAACTATTAAAATGGATGATGTAGGCAATTCCAGATTATTTTTTAATTTAATAAAGGATCAAGGACTGTGCTGAAATCTCGGCTGAGATTCACAGCATACTTCAAAAGTAAATAATAAATCTGGTCAATTTCAGGTCAGACTTTTCTCTATTTTCATGAAAATCCATTCAAATGAATGTCCTGGAATTGGTTTGGCACACAAAGTGCAGCAAACATGTCACAGTTTGATTTTAATGTATAGGAACTCCCTGCGTTTGTAAAAAGTAATAGATGGGGAATTAGAATCAAAGCACATGCAAATACCAAACGTCTTTTCATTTTACTGTCAAGAACGTCCTGGAACCAGACTGTTATTTTGCCCTATCAATTTGACTTTTGTTTATAACCACATTTTCAGATGAAAAACGAAATGGTTTAAGCAATGGGTAAATTGTCTTATCGCAGTCATTAGAAGGAGAAAAAAGCAGAGTTCTCAAGGAGTATCATCGTTGCAGTGAAACACACACACACACACACAACACAGTGAAGCACGGAAGCACCAGAGCTGCATCACTGCAGCTCAACATGACCACCAGCTCTGGTCCTGTGGAATATCTATGTAAGACGACCTCATGGTGCAGACATTAAACATATCAGTGCACCAAAGATAGTTCAGTTAAGCGGTGAAAGGGCCTTTGTAACTTCATGAAAGTGGCAAAGGGAATTACCCAAGGGGGGGTTCGTCTATGAAATCCGTTCCCGGTGCTAATGGCTGTGATTACTGTGGCAACAAATAGCAATCTACAGGGCTCGACAGTGCTCCCATTTTAGGACCATTTGCTTCTGAAAATTGATGTGTGCAAACTGGAAAAAAATTATTTATACGCATATCCACTAATTGCGATCCATTATTGTGCTCTAAAATAGAAAATGTTTCAACTTAGGAGCACATGTGCAAAAAATCCTCTGTGGGTTTGCTGATTGGTGAACTCCTAAGGCAGTAGTCATGTAGCAGTAACTCCTCATGACTGGGTCAGCATGACAGCAAATCCCTGTATCCAGGGGCACCACCAGTGATTTTGGGCCCCATGAAAAGATCTCACATTGGGCCCCTCCACCAATGAATGAAGTCATACATGATCACAAGCTCCCCCCAGCATTGGGCCCCTAGAATTATTACCACCTTTCTCCCCACTTACGATGGTACTGCCTGTATCCTGCACTAACTCTGGTAACCAGAGTTACCACTTGCAACTTCTCTTTCAGAGTCTCTTTCAAGAGTCTGGTTCAAGGAGGCCACAAAGAATTAATGGGCCAAAACACTTTAATAATTGTATTTGTTTTTCTTGTGAAAAGTTGCATATTGACAATAGTCCTTTTGTAATTGCAGATCGTCTCAGATGTTCAAAATCTCAGACATTCAACTATATTTAATTGCCTGTAGTTTGCAAGCACTACAAACAGTGCTTTATTCAGGATAAAAGTAAAAACGCTCATATCTGACAGTCTTTAAAGTCTGTTATTAGGGAACCACCATTTTCTGTGCAAATGCCCACACTCTTTATTAGGTACACCTATCTAGTAATGAGTAGGACCCTCTTTTGCTTCCAGAGCACCATGAATTCTTGATGGCATGGATTAAACAAGGTGCTGGAAACACTCCTTAGGGATTTGGGCCCACGCTGACTCGATACCATGGAATTCCTGCAGATTTTTCACCCATACATTCATCCTGCGAACCACCCGTTCCACCTCATCCCAAAGGTTCTCTTTTGGATTGAGATCAGGGGACTGTACAGTTCTTGGAACTAGCTTCAGGTGATGTGTGCCTTAGTGACATGGCACACAATCCTGCTGGAAGTATCCATTTGAAAAAAGGTGGACTGTGGCCATAAAGGGATGTACGTGGTCAGCAACGATGCTTAGGTATGACGTGGCATTCAGATGATGCTCAGCTGGTATTAAGGGGCCTAATGCGTGCCAAGGAAACATTGCCCACGCCATCACACCACCATCATCAGCCTGAACCATTTAAACAAGGCAGGATGGATCCATGGACTAATGCCAAATTCTGATTTCTGCGTGTCACCACAGAAAACAAGATTTGTCAGACCAGCAACGTTTTTCCAATCTTCAATCGTCCAGTTTCGATGATCACATGCCGACTGCACTGTTGCGTCCTCTTACTGTTCTTAGCTGATATGAGTGGAGCCCTGCATTCTCTTCTGCTATTGTAACCTGTCCACTTCAAGGTTCGACATGTTGTGCATTTAGAGATGCCCTTCTGCACACACTGTTGTAAACAGCTCATATTCGAGCATTTGTGGCCGTTCTGTTAGCTTGAACAAGACTCTCCATTCTACTGTGACCTCTTTCATTAACAAGGTTTTCCACAGAACAGCTGCTCACTGTGCGTTTTTTATTTATTTATTTATTTTTTTTACCACACCATTCTCTGTAAACTCTAGAGATGTAGTGCATGAAAACACCCAGAAGGGCAGCTGTTTCTGCCATGCTGACACCACCATGTCTGGCACCAACAATCATACACCGTCAAATTCACTTAGAAGCAAACATTTGCCCATTACAAAAAAAAATAAAAAATCTTCCCCATGTCTCCACACTTTATATATTGAGTTGCAGCCACATGAATCGTAGTTTGGAGGAGCAGGCAATTTGCGTTAACGAGCAGGTGTACCTAATAAAGTTCCCGGTGAGTGTAATTCAAAATGTGGCTCCGGTAGTAAGCTGCCACTTTTTTGGTCATGGATTTCCTTTTACTGCAAGACATTCACAATGTGGATGTCGATAACGCGCCTGTTTGTGACAGGTCAAACGAGCTGTGAGAGAGAGGTAATAAAACGAATGGCTGGTTTTCATTTCGCTACGTGAAGAAAAATCTGTGGCCATGGCTCTCGCTGTTTGGCTGGCACAGGAGAGGGATAATGCGAGGTGCAGTAGCCCCAGGCGGCTTGTAGGAGCAAGGTGCAACACTGGGGATAATGACACAAACAAGATAAATGGCAAGTGTGCCGCGTCATTCAAAAACTGTAGAGTAGTTCTGCTGTGCTTCGTATGCACGTTGCTGGGCTGGATTAACGCTATCATGTGAGTTTAATGGCACTGTTTACATCCCTGCAACCTTGCCCTCAAACAAAGCATGCCTTGATGTTGATCTCTGACAGAGAGGGGACGGTACTAAACGATGTTAATGCAGGTTGTTCAGTGGTTTAAAATTACATTGGCGGGCTACTGCTGATTTTTTGTTGTAGTGTTTTAGCCTACTTGGAAATTAACATCCTGGTGGTGATTTTAAAATCGCACTTTAGTTTTTCGTTTCTGTTCGAAAAGCGCGGAATGACTCATTTTTACTTTACATCACATCGCCTAGGGACGTCCTTCCCTTAGCGCTGGTTCGTGGACATTTCTCCAGGGATTGCGGCTCGTGTGCCCTGCTCGCATTTGTTTAATATTCAATTAAGATCCCATTGGTAATGACTACCACACACATTAATGGCTGCTTTATATTCGCTTTTAATTGCACGACGTCGTGCGGAGCATCCCCACAAACTCGTTATTGCGCGCGCGCGTTATATACAGTAGAATGGCAAAAGGCATTTAAAAGAAAGCTGCAAAATTTAAACGTCTGTATAATTTATTGTGAAAAAATGGTCACATTTGCCTCGATCTTCTTGTTATTTAATTTATGCATATTTCATAATCGTAATTATACTTTTTAAAATCAAGAGGCTTGTGACCGAAAAAGAGCTATATAAATGTTTTCAGTGTTCTAAGACCATTTACATACGTGAAGGTTTAATGATGTGCAGATAAAGCTGGAACCCGACTATGCAAGAAATTCGTTGCTTCTCTTACAGATCGTAATGATCCAGAATTTAACAAAATACATTTTACATGTAGGGTAGGCCTTCTTATGTAGCCTACAGTATTTATCTCATTTCTGTGATGAAAAACAATGCAGTTGTTGTTTTGAAAAGTGGACCATATAAATATTGACATCTGTGCATGGTTTACACTGTTGGGCATATACAGATTTGGGAAAAATATCAAATTCATGACTGACAAAGGGATCTTAGAATGACCAGCAGCTGCTAATTGCGTAAATTATTGTCTTATTCAGAGAAAATAAATTAAACCTTTTATTCATTTATAAAGTGTTGCGCCTTGCTAGAAATATGTCCCACATGAATAAGAGAAACGAATCACTATTTGTCCTATATTGTCAGGCACTGCATCATTGTCGACATTGAAGGCTTAAATATACTGTCAAGGCAACCCGGTCTAGTGAATATATGGCTAGACTACTACAGGTTCCCGTTAATATAGTGGACGACCGTATAAAAAAGTATAAAAACAGTCCAGTGTGTTGCATAGGCTAAGCGGTTTGTAGGATCGGTGGCATTATCTAGCATATGTCGTAACAGGCAGAATTCACCACCGAGACGTTCATGCCATTGTCCATTTAAAAAGTATCTAAATGCTTCAGTTTATTCTGCCAATCACTAAACGTACCATATTTGTACACACTAATTGTAAGGAGAGGTAAGTTTCGTGAAACCTGGGGCCACTGTCAAACGTGCACATTTTTAAATGGGAAAGTATGCTCTTGCTCAGTCCTGATGCATGATCGAACCGGGGTTTTGTTTTCGAGGAAACACTAACTTATTTCAGTCACTTATTTAAGGTAATGACAGAAGTAGGCTAATTTTGTGTTTTAAAAAGCCGGTCTGAGTTGGTCTTCTACACGGGAGTAACCTATCGGTATCGCAAACTGACAACACGCCCGATGATTTACGTGGAAGGTAAATAGGGAAAATACAAAATCACGTAATGTGTGCATGGACTTAAATATACACTCAAACAGATAAACTATTTTTAAAGATGAGCAACAACGCTTGGTACATCTTAAAGTTAAACATATTTAAAATAAATGAATCCTGGAATCCACGGTTTTTACAGTTATTGGTCAGCATGGGCTGGCATGGATGATAAAATAAGATGGGACATACGCTCCCATACGCTTCGTCTGTAGTACACCATCAGCATCATTTTATGCTACTAGTTAGGTACTGCCATCCGTGAACAGTAGTTTAATTATAGTCGAAACTGACCAGCTTCGATGCCTATTAAGATAGTCAAAGCGCTTCACAGTGGTCATTTCGAAATTTGCATTCACATAAATCTTGATTGCCACCAGCAAAATGTATCTGCTAAGGTTTAAACTAACCTATGGGATTTCTTGTGTTCACAGTACCAAAAAGAACATCTGATAATGAGTAGACATGCATGCTACAACGGTGCTGCTTCAGATAACGTAATTACCTTGTTAATCCGTATTGCATCGCTTCTTGATTGTAACCACTGTGTGTTTGCGCGTGTGTGTGTTTTCAAGTATCTAGAAATAGTAAGTGTGCACCTTTGCAAAAGAAACATGATACAACAGTCAACGTAAGGATGAAAAACTACTTGAACACTAAAGGGTTTCTATAATGATAGTCGATGGCCATCGTGCAGCAGCTATAGTCAATGATAGCGACTGAATAATCACAACGACAGGCAGTTAAAATAGCGACTGTTTCCTTACCCTTGTTCTTTAATCCGTTATCGCCGGTGTTAATTGTCAGGTGGGACTGGGTTTGTTTAAATGCCAGATCCAGAGTTTGACAGAGCGGAGAGAGTCGTGATGATGCGAGTGAATGTGAGCGCTCGGAGTGTTAACTGGTTTATTAAAGGGGCCAATCTCCGCGCGAGCTACAGCGATGCGCGTGTTTGATGGGGACTGATGTCAGCGTGAGTCCCCGTGGAGCCGGAGGAGGGGGGGTGGGGGTTGCGTGGTGGTGGGGGTGGTTGTGGAACTGCTTGGGACAGCGAACAAAAGAAACCAGTTGTACACACGCGTGGACAAAGAGGACTATTACTGGGCAGTAATTCAGGCGACAGATACATTAATGAAGACTGTCATCTATGTTTTGTAAAATAAAAAAATAATTAGCAAAACGTGGAATTGACACATACACCATTCCTAAACAACATAATTATATAGACTATGTTTAATTAAAATGTAATTGGTGACTGTGGCCTTCCATGCGAATGAGCCCCAAATTCCTGCTTTACGTGGCACAAATTGAATCACATTTTCAAATGTATATGACTTGTAGCCTACCTCTAAGGGAAATAGCTTAATGAAACGAGTATGACGACACACGAGTACATTTCTCTTTTACCAAACACAAGAAGGTGTATATCTTCCGCGTAGGTTGCACTCTCTCCAGTTCTTGTCCAGAGTCAGATTGGACTATACAAGACCGCAATATAGCCCTAAACTAATCTATGAAGTGGATTCGAGGCAAAAGGTGCACAGGGAAGCACATTTGAATTTCGGTGGTAAAGTAGGCATATATTACATTACAAAGTTCGTAGGCCTATTATGTGTGTATTCAGTATATGAACATGGTCCAGCTAATTGCAGATATCGTCAGCACAAAATGACGGTTAAAACTGAATGTGAGATCTTGGTAGCCTAAGTAATAGCCCATTGCTGCGGACACCTTTGGTAATTGGACGAAATGATATTGGGAAAACGGTGGAAATATTAACCAAACTTATGTAACATTAGACACGGTTTCACGATAAGAAGAAAGAACAATCGGAGAATCAAACACTGCAGTAGAAATTTGTTGTAGCCTAGTCTGACCTGAAGTACGAAGCGGCCTGGCCCTACTACTGCCGCACGTTCCCACTCCTCTTTCTCCGCATGCACAAATGACAAGTAATGCTATTTCCACAACTTTGCTTGACTTAGTACTTCCAACCCCTCCACTGCCTCAGTTGCGAGGATGTGGAGCGACCAACTCCACCCTTTCGTCTCCAGGGGAGCCAGCGCGAGCAGCCGCTGTGCGCGAGGTAATAAATCAACCCGTCTGTAGTGCAAGTACAGGCGGGGAGCGCGCGCCGCTCCGCTCCTTAATTGCATTTACCGATTTTACTGTCCTTACTGCTCAGAACAAAAGGAATTACAATCCTTTGTTCAGATTTTGGCTGTATTCCTAAATGCATTGTAAGACAGCATCCGAAACAACGAAATAAAAGGACGTTCACATGCAACACACGCTACCCGTCTCGCATTTTCCCCACAAATAAAAGAAAAAAAATGTTAGAGGCAGTGTCAAAAAGGGATGAGAGAAAATTCTCTCCATATTTTTTTAAACTTTCATTCTCTATTTCTGCAGAATGAATGCCTGTGGGCTGAGATATAAGACCAGCCAGAACCCTGACTTATTTCACATTAAGGAGCGAATTAAACCGATCACCTCATATTTAGAAATGTATAAGAGGTATTGTTCCACGTGGCACATGATTGCAAAAAGTAACCATTACCTCCAGCCTGGGTCAGGGAAATTAGTGTTTGATGAACTAGAATTAACTTGGTTTTGATTTTAATGCTCACAGGTTGACATTTTCAAAACATGACTCTCAATATACTTTATAATTTATGTTGTGTTATTTGACCTCGAAATAGTAGGAACAAGCAGTAATGCAGAATAGTGCGAGAATCTAAATGTGTGACTAAGCAAATTATACTGAACGTATTCTGAACGCAAGCCCCTTTCATTACGATTCTTCTGAGGAAATGAGCCGTTTTATTTAGTCTTCCATGTAGTTCTCAGCCATAGGCACACTGATTACGCCCCTCTCTGTGACACAGTGGTTCCCTGACTTATCCTCTGTGAACTGGAACCCAGTAAAGGCACACTGAGCACTCTCACTTCTAAAGAGGGGAGAATTTTTGTCTGTCAGGAGGACTGAACAGAGGACCATCGCAGCTACCAATGAATCCTCCAGTTACTTCAGCAGATATCGAGGCAAGTGAGTGATTTTATTATTATTTGTCCTTTTTTTTAACAGGCAGGCCCACATAGACCATTGTCTCTTTCACTGGGGAGCCCTGCTTACAAAGTCATGCTACCACACAAGCAGTGGTCCTACAGTGACATCACCCTCCTTGATGATCACTGTTATATCTAATGCAGTATAAAGTGGATAGTGGAGGCATTCCTGATTTGTGGACATGGGCAACTACTGATTTCCTCATTGCTGAAGAACAGACCCTCCCAGGGTTCGAATTACGGGTGGGGGGGTCTGATCTAATTAAGAATTGGACCCCCCCCCTCCCAAAAGAGGTAAAAACAACAGGTTGGGGGTGTCAAAACATTTATACATCTTTCTTACCTGTAATGTAAATATTACAATATATTTCCCATCAGTGGCATCACTAGGGTTGGTGTAACCAGCAAGTGAGGTTAAAAAAAACTTGGTGACTGTCCAGCACCAGGGTGTGAGACCCCTATACTCTCACTGCTGCTGATGGGAGATAGAGGCATTGTGAATGATTGAGGCATTTGCATAGATCTATCCTGTGCAACTTAAATCAATTGGACTCAATGTAAGAGGATAACAGATAATGTTGCAAACAAACCGTTCAGCCCATCTAGGTTTTCCATTTAGCTATAAACCAGTAGTACTGCTGGTTTTCATTCTTCCCCTCTAATCAGGACTGATTTAAACCAGGGACACCAGGTGAATGGAATCTGTTACCATTGGCATTCATCAATCAGTTAACTATCAGGTAGAAAAGAACACCAGCAGTACTACTGACCTCCAGGGCCAGATCTGAGTATCCCTGCCCTAGGGTCTCTACATGCTGTGGGACAGTGGTCTGTTTGGTTCATACAATTCCGTCATCGATAAAACAATAGCTCCAGCGAACACATGACTCAAGAGGCTTTCCGAATGACAGATATTGAGAACTACCGTTCAGAAGAAAGGTGTCTGCTGAGCAAAATAATTTCACCTGGGGTTTGATGGCATCCATCACAACAGCCACAGTGTCCACGACTACCCGAATGGGATCTCATTAACTGACATGCGGTAGCATCTCAACTTGCAGAGCACACTCCTCCTGATTTGGTTGGCGGGCACACACACACACCGATCGGGTAAGGACGAGGGCTTTAAAGGGACCAGACCGTGTGCAAGACACTGCGGCCCTGGAATTTTAATAAGGATGCACGCAGGATGCACTCGATAGAGCGCTCAAACCTGAGCACGCTCGCACTCATGCACAAGCACGCGCAAACCTTTTCAGAATTAGTTTCACTGCATTTGCCTTCCAGCCGAAAATGGGAATTGTAACAATGTGCCAAACTTCATAAAAGTGCCTTTTTTCACGTTTAAAAAATTCCCATTACACCAGAAGCCTTGCCCAGATTCCATGGATTAGGGCCTCACAAAAACAAAGGAATGGCTGAGAAAAATAGTTCCCTTTTGAAAAATGAAAACCATTAAAATGCATCTGGCCCACTGATAAAATAACCATGACGAGGCCACACTCGAACGTGCTTATTTATAGAAGGCAGGGAAAAGGATCTCTTTAATATATACATCCACTGGGCCTAAATAACACCTCCGACTAAATAAATAGTCAGACTGCTGGCTTCACATGCCACGTTTCCCACTCGTCGCAGGTGTTCAGCCATTAGCAAAGCAGTCTGGGAAAGCAGTGGTACACAAGTCCATTGCGGCTCGTGGGATGACCTACTCAAAACAGTCATTTGGCATTTTGTCATTGTGCATCCAAGAATACCAGTAATAAGCACGTTTCACAGCTACATGCATTGCATTCTCCATCACTGATACACCAACACTGGGAGCAGTGCTGCGTGAATAATGCGAACATAAAGAGTATGCTGTGCACTGGACTTGACAAACACCGTTAAAAAAATTATTATTTCTTGGTTGTTGCTTATACCAAATTCCCTATAAGGATCTTTTATCCATCTGTCAATAATTAATTTCGTATTATTGTACAGTGCACAGGGTTTATGGCCAGAATTCATTACAGAGCGCACTGCGGAAACCCTCTGAAATGCCTCAGGGCAGAGAACTCACCAAGCGAGCATTAACCATGCTCAACAGTATCAGCAGATCATGTGTCGCATCCCCATCCCAGCATGTGGTCCAAGTTTGCCCTTTACAGAGACGGCTCTAAAGCAATCAGTAGCACTTTCTGGGCAGACGGAGCGGCCACTTTCAAAAATGCCACACACACACACGGCACGTTTTAAGAGGCACATTTTATAACGTCTGTGTCGGGCTGACCCAGCTGGGTTAGAAACTTCAGTGAGAACAGTAACTTGGTGGGGGGGGGGGGCGGAGGGGGGTGCCGAAAAGCGCAGTTCAGACGGACCCCCCGCCTGTCCCGGCGCACTATCAGCGCGGGGCACAGCCGTGCAGCTCAGACACGCTTTCCCTCTCATTACTCCCCAGACCGCCCCGGGCGCCCGCCAGCTTTGATGGCGGTATGAGGCCTGCCATCGCAGATATCCCACAGGCCCCGCTAACGCTAGCCTCGCCATCCGGGCCCCGCTGGCCCCTGGGAGCCCTTACCCCACGCGGGTGCGTGCATGCGCCCGCCCGCACGCACGCGCGCACACACACACACACACACGCGCACTGAAATGTACACATACGCAAACTGAAACGCGCGCACACAGCCACTTCCCATGCTAGCAGCCTCCTGCAGCTTGCGCTCGCTCTGTAGCGGTGACAGCTAATCCCAGCAGAAAAGGGGAAAGGAGCACTAGAACGTAAATCTGTTGCAAGCAGGAGAAAAGGTATCAGCACAGTGCTACACTGGCCCTGGCTCCCACCTCCCTCAAGACAACACACAATCCAAACCAACACCAGAAAATAAGCATCGATAAAATCATTTATCCGTCCGGTCCGGAAGATTCCACGTATATTGTTGTCTGAAGGGCACAGCTGCAATGGTGGCAGAATTAAGTGTTTTCTTTTTTGGGGGGGGGCAGGGGGGGGGGGGAATCAGGTGTGGCATAGATAAAGGAAGAGCACTTTGTTTGAGTGAAGGCATTTCAAAATATATTTGACATTTAATTACAAGTGATTGTCAAGAGAACACAATCATGTTTTATTCACACAACACTGGATTTTCTCTTTTAAAATAAACATTTTCAGATTATGCAAATGAATCACATATATTTACATTGTATATACATACATACATACGCAAGTGGTTATACAAATTCATACTGTGTGAGCCCGCAGAAAACACAAAGCCACCACAAATGAAAAATAAACGGACACTAGCACCAGCTTTGTTCAGGCTCGAGTTCGGCTGA
The DNA here is from genome assembly GCF_018555375.3 of Anguilla rostrata. Taxonomy (NCBI): domain Eukaryota; kingdom Metazoa; phylum Chordata; class Actinopteri; order Anguilliformes; family Anguillidae; genus Anguilla; species Anguilla rostrata. The sequence continues at coordinate 11,948,707 of NC_057943.1, read as the reverse complement.
ACCTGCGTTCTGATTGGTGGACGTGAGCATGTACAGCCGCACTGCTCGGCTCACACACACACACACAGCTGGTGAATGCGCAGGTTGTTCAGGCATTGCTCAAAGGCTGAGAAATGCCCAGCTCAAAGCAGAGCAAGTTTTCACTGAATCACAATCATCCGCAACACTGCTCACCCAAGAGCAACTGATGCACAAAGAAACTGCACTGAACAGTCCTTAACATCAGCACACTGCGCTGCAGAGGTTGTTGTTCTTACAATAATTTAAAAACAAAGTAAATCAAAGAACTTGCAGAAGCATTAATTCTCCAAAGAAAAAGCACCAATAAGCTTTAGATAGACAATCACGGTGTTCGGTTCAATGTACTGAATGTACTTGCATCAATTTAACAGACGTCAAACTCTGCGACAAAAAAAGAAAAAGACGACATTTGTTTAGCCTTGATTACTGTGGAATCACACAGAGAACACATTTCATTACAAGAAATGAACGCATTGTGAGCCAGAAGAACATTTTATCTACAGATCAACATGAGGCCCTTTATAGTACAACACTGACACCTAGTGGCCACAAGAGCTCACACAACTTTCTTGTCAATTAGTTGTATGCTTCCACTTGAGACAACTAGGCATATCCACTGCATCAAATCTCTCTCTTCAGCTACAAATACTATGAAAGAACTACAGTCAGCCCCTTATAATAATCAACTCTCAAAAATGAAGAGAAGGGGAAAAACAGGCAGTCTGAACAGATATTAAACACTGACAGGTTAAAATACTATAGCAGTGATCAGAACTGAATAAATAATGCCTTGTCTTGCATTGAACCTTGCCATTATTTTCATTCCCTGATTCTTCAATGGAAACTGAACTTAAACTGAAATGGCTTCAGAAAACTAACTATACTACTACAACAAGGCACATTGACAAGTTAACAGTAAAAGTGCTATAATTTGTTTTGATGGAAAGCTAATCACAATTTCATATTGATTTTACAAGCAGTTTTAGTTTACTCAACATAAACTACCAACAGCTTCCCTGAAGTCCATTAGTTATGGATGGCATGCTAATGATGAATTATCACAAAGTTTGCATTGATCAGCTTGAGAATAATTATGTGACACCAAACACGGACGAGTGCTTTCGTTAAAATTCTAGAGGAGTTATTTAATACTTCATTATGTAATTAAAACTACACGGGTGTGCTTCAGAAACGGTTGCGTGATTGACCTTACAAGAGAGGTCCAAGCGAATAGAGTCACACACAGGTTAAACGGATGAAATCTCAAAGACCTCGTGACATTTATAAATCCCAGAAAACAAAGCTTTTAAACCCAGAACAAGCGCGACCGAGTGGACCTCACACACGAGCAGCTGAGACAAGGTCAATGAGGTTTCCCTGTGAAAATCTTGAGGTTGCGGTTGGAATGACGCTGCCCTCACCCTGGGAATGAGCGCCGTTGTCCCGATGCAGTTATGTAGCGCGACCGACAGCGCGGCTAACGCGCCTGTCGGCATGGCAGCCAGCATCGGCATTAACGTCAAAGTTTTGAAAGTGAGCAGAGAAGACAGACTTCCCAGCCACAGAGATGTGTACGACCAATAATGTCAATAAATGTTCCATCCAATCAGTCCAAAACTCTTTGCCCGCTCCTAAATATAGTTCGACAATCTCAGCGCAAAATTAAATCATTTTGAAAGCTGTCATGGACGCAAGAATAAAACCCCACAATATTTAGTTGTTGCCTTGTTTTTTTTGAGGACCAATCAATTCAAATTCACATTCATTAAAACGGTGCAGGCCAGCACCCTCATAAATCAAACCCAGCGAAGCATCGACCCTAACCCACCATTCCCGCTCACCCCCCTCCCCACTCCTCCAATGTGCGATTCACCAGTTCAAAAAAAACCCCACACACAACACCCAAATTAAAGGGGTGTTTCTCCACACACACACGCGGATCCTCCCCCTCTCTCCCCAGCGCCCCCGGGGCAGCGGCAGAGGGGGGCGGAGGGCCTCACTGGTGCCCGTCCAGGCTCGGGGGCGGCTGCTCGTACTTGAAGACCACGCTGAAGATCTTGCCCCCGAGCCGCTCGGCCAGCCAGGAGTTCTTGATGACGGCCAGCTTGAGGCTCTCGCAGGACAGCGTGGCGTAGTAGTTGGTGTGGATGGCGCGGCCCATGCCCTCGATGATCACCAGGTCCGTGTGCCGCTCCCGCACCACCGTGGCCAGGACCTTGTCCAGGCGGCTGGGGGGGGGGGAAGGGACACACCCTAAATCTTGTGCAGGAGTACACACACTGCATAAGAGGGGCTGCTGTCAGTGAGCCAATAGGGGGCAGCCATCTGGACAAGAATGACTGGGGCAGCCATAAACTGATACTCAAAATCAGGGCAGCCCAACCTTGTTACTGGAGATCTACCATCCTGTATGTTTTCACTCAACCTGACCAAAGTACACCTCACTCAACAGCTAGAGATCTCTCTGAGCTGCCAATTAGTAGAATCAAGAGTAGGGTTGAAATGAAGACCTACCGGTAGATCTTCAGGAACAGGCTTGGGCAGCCCTGCTCAAGAGCAGCGATGGGGACACGGTACCCAAATTCATTCAACACTTATGATGATGGGGGGGGGGTAGTTTAAATTCATTCAACATGACGATTCCACACAGAAGAAACCCACCTCAAATCTAAACATGGAGAACTGGATCCACTCTGGACCAAGATCAGCCTGTCGTCCCGGATGCCAGTCCTGCAGAGGAAAGAACCTCTTAATTTAATGCTTTCCCCCTCCCTTTTCTCCCAAATCTGCCATGTCCAATCTCATTCACCAGCACTCAGTACCAGAGCATAGTGCTTCTGTCTCACTCTGCCCTTCCACACGGTGGCTTAGAGAAACAAGACAAAAAGAAAGAAAGAAAGAAAGGGACGCTTACTGAATGACAGTATCCATAGCAGCTATTCTTTCCGTCAGTATCTGCAGTTCATTGTTGGTGACATCATTCAACGCTGGGCCAGAATTGCTGGCCAGCACAACCTGAAAGATAAGAGAGAGGCTGAAAATTCCTAATCTAATCCACAGACAAACAAGCCGTTCATTCAGTTTTTACTCAATTTAAGTGATGAGAATTTTAAGTGGTTTCTAAGGAAAAGTCCTTTCTGAAGTACCTCAGTGCACGTTGTGCAAATGAAATGCATCCTTGCATATAACTACCGTTTATTCATTAGATGTTAAACAATGCTATTTTATCAAATAACAAAGCCACCCCATTCTCATTATGCTTCAACCAAACCAGAGTAAGCCTAGACACTGTTCTAAAATTAACTTTGTTTATCATGTATGTAGACAGAAATAAAGAACTTTAATCCTGAAATCGATTTCCCAGGAGCTAGTGCACATAAAATGGATCCAAATCGTAAGCCTGTTGTCATGGCGAAAGCCTCTTTACACTAGGAGCTGTGGTAAAGCCTCCCCATCATGAAGGTGTTCTGTAGAGGCACAGCATGGTGGTGCTGGGGGGGGGCCGTGGAGAATCGAGCAACAACCCAAAAAAAAAAAACCTAAACTCTTACCTCCGTGCCCCTGCAGAGAAGCTCTCTAACAAATGGGAAGACTCCCAGAATGATGTCTATCCCACTATTATCTACGAAAAACAAGGCACATGTGTGAGGGGGGCCCTGCAAGAGAAAGCCAGTAAGCACAATATTCAATCACATGGTCATCACAGTCAGATACACACACAGCAACAGCACAACTGCAATATGCTACAACACATTTCTGAACAATGCAATGTACAGGGTAGGTTTTTAATTTCCATGAGAACATCTAAAAACCTAAAAAAAAATATATAAATAGAGCCCACTGGGAGAGGGGAAAGGGATCATTTTTCTCTGAACGAAGAGTCCTCCAAAGCTAGGAGTTCAGAAAGTCACACTACTAGCACATAGAATGCTTTTATCTTGTTAATGAATGAAGTTCCTCCATAAATAGCTCAAAGAAACTAAATAATAATTCACAGAACCACGGGCCAGATTTACTCAGCCTTCTGTCACGAGTTTCAGGCGCGGATATGAAGCGTTTTGCCCCAGAAGCGTGCGTTTTATGTATCAAACAGTCGCACGGGGCTGGAAGCGCAGCGCGCGTGTCATCTTTGAGAGTCACCGCCAGGTGCGCTTCTCCCCTTAATGCACACGCATTTACGAGGGAACCGTGCAAATAAAGGGCGGAGAAATAAAAGTGTGACTGATTATGTATTCTGTCGAATTTACTAAAGTTCACGCAATTAACGAGGGCGGATTCGTGCGTGAAATTTCTCCGCCTCTGAAGAGCAGGCACGGATTAAGGCACAGGCATGACAGAGACACGGGTATAAGCCTCCAAGATGCACTGACAGAATCTCAGCAACAGGAATCGCACTGTGTCAACTCCCGGAGCAAGAAATCAAGCAGTAATTAAGGCAATAATTAAGGCTTAGTGTTTGTAACTGAAATTATTGACTGAAGTCACGGAGCAGTCACGGCCAAGTTGTTAAAAATCACAAAAAAAAACAAAAAAAGGCAGAAATCACGAAGTGTTTAATTCGTTAAATTAACCAAGAGATTTCATGCTCAGCAGTGGGAAATGATTGAAATAACATGCAGAACTGCAGCCACAGTAACAAGTGCTTGAAGTTTAAAAACAATCAGTGAGCACTTGCTTGTAAAAACATTTAATTAAAAATGAGTAAATTCATTGACAAGCCAGTGCATTTAATTAAAGAAAAAGCATATTTTTTGCCTTTAAGATAACACTGTTAGAAACGGAGCATGCTCAAATCGCATTACTAAAATAATTTTAAAAAAATCAAGGTTTACTTTTATTTCTTTAAATTTGGTACAAGTTGTATCCTACATTGCAAGGTTTGAGTATTCCATGGAGCACCTGTGGTCACTGACAACAATACTGCACAGGACAAGTAGTGCTCTGCCAAAAACGCAAGGAAAGCTCTAAAAATGGGAGACAAGGAATTGCCAACAAAAAAAAATAGAGAGACAAAAATGGTGGAATCAATGACACCAGTGACTTCTGTGACAAACACCCAGCCATATAAATAATTATTGCACTGGGAGAAATTAAAAATTACCTAGAACCTCCCATACAAGGTTCAAATTCCATCCAGCCAATAGTCAAGTTCCTTGCCACAATACACTCTCACATCTGGATCATTTCAATCGACAACTGCTACCACCACAGCTGGAATATCACATTCCGCATTTCGCCCTGCGCTGTCTGTAGTGCTGGATACGCTGTTGCACCAGAACATACATCCATTTCCCCACATCCAATGAACATATTCAACGCACTCAACAGGAGTTTGTTGAACTGTGCATTTTAAGCTCTGCTTTAATTTGCAAAATGTGATTAGTAGGCAGTCCCATTCGCTGATTGCATAATTACCTGTAGCCTTAGTAAATAAGGCGTTCATTTCACGCAGACCGCTTATGCACCAACTTGCCTCAGGCTGCAAGTTTTTTATGTACGTACATCTGGCCCTATGTGTCAATCATGTGTCACATGCATAAAACACTGAAATACAAGCGCTTGCCTTTAATCTTTCGATCCATTGGTCAAAGCAGTCCACTAGCCACGGGCGCTCTAGACAGAGAAAACATAAGATCAGATGTCTGCCCTCGAAATGAAATGTAATGGTATGCCATGGTAACTTCACGTCCATTTAACTCTTATTTATGTATTCATATAATCATGAGAACAGGCCATTCGGCCCATCTATGCCTATGACCTACCTACCAACTAGAACAGGGGTGTTCCATCTCACCCGGAACAGGCCAATGTGGGTTCTTAAGCTTTTGTTTTAGCCTAGTACTACAACACCTGATTGTACTTATCTTGATCTTGATTAAAGACCACAATTAGTTAATTTGTTGAATCAGGAGTATTAGTGCTGGGCTGAAACAAAAAACCTGCACTCACATTGGCCCTTTTCCGATAAGACAGGATATCCCTGGACTACAGTATTCCGTACTGAGGGTACACAGCACTGAAACAGAATAGCTAAAGCTGTTCTACAGTACTTAGCTGGGATATCTCATATCCATCAAAAACGTGGGTATTTTCACAATTAAAAACTTATAAGCCAAATAGAAACCACTAAAACTTTGTCTTCATGCTTGCTCACATTGCAACTGAAAAGAACATAATTAAACACCATAAAAAACTTAAATATTGTTATACAAAACAAAGGCCTCCTTTCATACCCTGTAGCTGTCGTTTAGCTTCTTCAAACCCAAATTCTGGGTCAGACTCCAGCACACTGAAACATGAAGAGGGACACTTTAAGTACTATACACACAGATGCACAACACCCTAACAAACATCATTCCAAGAAATCACAAAAATCTGCACCTGGAGGGATGTACAGTTCTATTTCATTAACTGCAGTTATCTATAGTTTGTGCACTCGTACAGAACCAAAGGACTGAGAGATGAATTTATGTCCCCTTTTGTAAGTGCGGGATCAGTGTATTTACTGCAGGCCACATTCTGAGAGGCCGGCACACCTGAGCCCGCTTTTGGGAGTAGCTGTAACGGCTCTGAACACAAGGGCTGTTTGGGGAGCGGTCGCTGACCGCACAGGGGGTGCACACTCACTCAGACACGGCTTTGGCCCCCCAGTCGAACACGTTCCCGGCCAGGAGCCCCTTGATCAGGGCAAACTGCCTCTGCTCCCAGCTCAGCTTCTCTAGGGACTTCACCACCTTCTGGAAGTACTTGAGGGCCAGGTCGTTCTCCCTCTGTTTGATCTGCGGCGGGACGGGCACAGGAGAGCTCCTGAGGCACGGGGCCGGACGCTCGCAGCCCCAAACGCTGACGCAGCATCAGCGAGAACTTAACGAGGCCTCCCGCCAAAGTGAGACCGGGGCTGGGATTCAGCCAAAGTGTGTCCTTAACGTTGACTTACGGCTAAGTGCAAGTGAGTGAAAGCGAAGGACAAATGTTGATTGAATCCAGGCTGTATAATGATGGATGGAGGTCTGGATTCAGTCAATACCTGTCCTCAGCTTTGACTTTGGCGGGTAATTAAACGTATGGCTGCCAACTTCAATTATGAAGAAAAACAGATTGGCAACTTCAGCTATTACCAAAATGAAGCTGCCAGAATGTATACACAAAGGGAAAGAAGTAAACACTTGCAGGTATTTCTCAAAGTCAAAGTTAAATAAATCCAGACCCCCGTCCTGGTGAACCAGTGTCTGCGGGGTTTTGGTTTTCACCCCAAAATTCAGCAGTCCACTTAAACCCACGAAAGCTGAAGTTAGTTAATTGTGTATTTAACTGCTTTAATTGATAAAGCAAGTGACATAATGAAATGTGGAGTTTATCAGCACACCGGCTTGCACAAACCATCTCAAGCTTTTACAAACAGCAAACAGAGAATGAAAGAGAGAGAGCAGAGGACATGGAGGAGGACTGAATCATTTCAAACCTTAGAGTAGGGGTCAGGAAAGTTGAACTCGTTTAGACAGTGTTCCCTCGTGTCTAACAAACTTCTGACAGTGAGGGACCCATAGGCACTAAGAGAGAAGGAAAGCTACATCAGCAAAGACAAAAAACAAGGGAAAGACGGGAGAGTCCTCCATGTTTCCTAATATGCTAACAGTCAGCTCTGAGGAGAAAGGTCAGGGCTTCCAACATACAGCAAGGCCGCTGTAATAGACACAACGACAGCAGCCGATCAGAGGAGCGTGTGGGGGGGAGGGGGGCCCAGGGACGGGCGCGGCAGAGCTCACTCACAAAGGCTGCTGTCGCAGGGTCTGCAGCTTGTGCCGGTATTTCTGCCGGAACTTCTCGGCCCGCTCCACGGCCTGGGGAAGGTCCGGCTGGCTGGCCACTGCCCGCTTCACCACCTGAGAACACGGCACATGATCATGACATCACAAAGGCGGGTCAGCCACTGCCAATTATAGTGTTACAGTTTGTAGTCCTAAAACCCAGAAGTAAGTTCGCATTTTTAAGCCATGGGCCAAAGAATTTCATTTCACAGCCACAATGCATGGCCAGGAGACACCCCTTCTAATCAGGCCATTGCTTGCATAAAATCAATGCCTCGATCAATCTCCATAGACAAACACTGGCAGTAGAATGGGTCATACTGAAGTACTCAGCGACTTTCAACATGGCACTGTCATAGGATTCCACCTTCTCAACAAGTCAGTTACTCAAAAATGTATGGCCTGCTAGAGCTGTCCCGGTCAACTGTTTTTGTGAAATGGAAACACCATGTAGTGACAACAAGAGAAGAGCAGCTCAGCCGTGCAGTAGGGGACCACACCCTGTGCGGTAAACACAGCCGTTTGGAGCAGCGTCTGCTCACCCCGTCCAGCGCGTCCTCGAAGCAGAAGAGCCAGTACTCGCGGGCGAGGGCGTCCTCCGTCAGGTCCACCGTGTCGGGGATATAGGACGAGGGGTCCTGCAGGAGGGGCAGGTTCACCAGCTTCCTCTCCAGACGGTCCATCTCCAGCATGTCAAACTGTAACATCACAACCGCAACCATAATCTCACAACTGTACCCACAGTCTCACAACCGCAACCGTAATTATAATGTTGCAACCGCAACTACAATCTTGCAACCGCAACCATAATCTCACAACCGTAACAATAATCTCACAAACGCAACCATAATTATAATATTGCAACCGCAACTACAATATTGCAACCGCAACCATAATCTCACAACCGCAACCATAATCAGAATCTCGCAACTGCAACCACAATCTTATAAGCACAACCATCGTCTCACAACTGCAACCGTAGTCTCACAACTACAACCTCACAAACACAAACTGAAGGGCTGAGTGAGGATATTACACTGACCCAAATAATATAGGAATTTAAAATGTGCAAAACATGGTTATACGTGCAGCAATTTACTTCATCAACACACACATGAACACTGCACATCTAGCACTGCAACAGCATGTACAGAAGTGCACATGCTTTCAAAATGAAGGGGGTGGGATTCATGTGCATGAGTTAGGAAAATTAAATGGCGGAATGCAAAAAAAACTAACCCTCCTCTCCCTCTATTTCCCAGGTTATTTAAACACTGCATATTCCACATTTCCTGCACAGCACAGTCATTTCCTCATTTGCACATTCAATCCCCATTAAGAGTGCAAATGTAGCATACTGAATTTCAAAAACTTTTGGAGATACAGTATGGAAGATGGAGGACATCGCACCTATATTAAGGAACACGCTGAAATGAGGTCACACACAGTTTAAGATGAGGCAGGTCGGTGCTGCTGTCAATCAAAGTGGCGCAGATGACCAAAGCTGAAGCAGGCAGCGGCTAAAATACCAGCGCACGTGTGAGCGACTACCCGTAAAAAGCAGACAGAACACTGCGCACACAAGCAACTGCTTGTAGAACTATCAGTTAAAATACCGTACGTGGGAGTGAACATCTGCGAAGCTGCCAGTTTAAATTTGGTACAGACAAGCGAATGACTGCTTGTGAAACCGGCGGTTCGAACACGGTGCGCACACACAAACAGAGCTTGACTTCTGGGGTTAGCCACCAGACTACAGCACACACTGCATGGGGATGTACTTACGGGAAACTGACACAAAGAGAGAGGTGAGATGACGCATATGAAAAAGAAGTGAAAACAAGGAGCGTTAGATGAAATCTGAGGATGTAGGCAGAAATGGATAATGGAGTTAGGCATCTGAGATCAACTTATGTTTTCAAAAGTAAAAAAATAAAAAATAAAAAAAAACAGACTGCCACTTCTTCACAAACCACATTCACATTTCAGAAATAAGACCTTACTGTGCTAGTTTCATCATTAAACTTTTTCAGTTTGCTCCATGGCAAAGGACAAGGAGGGCTCTTACGCAAAGAAAATGTATTCTGAACTATTAAAACAACCCCTATTATTATTAAAACTATTGGCATTCCCTCATATAATTAATACTATTAGAAACAAGCACCTAATGCCCTGGATTGACACGTGACATTTCATTTTAAAATAGTGCAGTTCCTTTTACATATCTATGTGAGAGGCACGAGTACAACATTACACAATCAACAAACATTCCAACTGCCTCCTTTCTCAGCCAATCGCATTTTGTCCTCAGCACTGTCCCTACAATGACTGGGGATGGTCCGGAGTCAGACACCCGCAAAGAGGCTCAAAATGCAACGAGCCTGTAGCAAGGCGTTGAACTTTCCCCAGACCTGGACAGTGTCCACAAGACAGAAGCAATGAACGTTGCTCAGTCAACGTTGCTGTCAAACTCCAAAGATTGTGAAACAGGTCCCATCAGCGGAATTTCATAAGCAATAGGAATCCCAAACATGGGGGGGGGGGGTTTTCTCTGGTCCAGAGGGGGCACTGTGCCAGCAGAGAGATTGTGGAGGACACTGCCTTATGTTAACTAGCATAAAATACAGTTAACTGTGTATGAAGAGGGCTGCAGGTCAGCCAAAATAGGCCAACACAACAGAGAGGGGTACTGCTTCTGAGAGCCTAGTTAAGGCTGAACTGTAAAATATACAACTGGAAAAATCTGCATCACAGAATGTCACCCAGGCAAGGGAGTCAAGCAAGAATAATGAAGCATCGAAATTATAATGAAAGAGATAATGTGCTAAATAACACGAATAAATGCATGGAATGAAAAGGAGATGGTGCTTTTCGGGCAGAGGGAAAAGCCCGCTCCTGTAATGACAGCGTTGCCGTGGTGACGGGGGCGCTCACCGTTCCACTGCGTGCGCGCTGCATGGGGTTCAGGTCTGGAGAGACGCTCATCAGCCCAGAGCTTCCAGCGTAGTTCTCCCCCCAGCTGTACTGGTTAGGGTCTGTGCAGAGGAAGAGCATCACCATCAACCTCAGCTCAGAGTAAAGCATCTTTCCCTGCAGAAGAGTGTAAAGCCCTTGTGTTGGATGGAGACGGGGAGCTGTGACCTACTGTCTTCCTCCGCCCCCTTCAGGAAAGCCCCGATGGCGCCCAGATAGCCTTCATGCCTGAGGAAGAGGGCCTGCACTTCACCCTGTAAAACAGACCACACCTTGGAGCGCTGCAGGCTGGAGCTCTCATCAACCTCAACAGAAAAACCAACAGGCACGTCCCAGGCCAGGGGAGTCAGCAGGAGGACCTTTAATGGCAGACCACCGCTGGACTCAATGCCTCATCAGTGTCCTGCTGTTCTGCTGCTACTGTCAGTCACAGTTTGTGCAGCACTGTGGCATAATGGAAACTGGGCTTGTAACAGCGAGAATTTATGCTTGTTTCCCAGGTGGGGCACTGGTCGTTAGACCCTTGAGAAAGCCACAGAGATTCTTGAGTAAATATCCAGCTGTATAAATGTGGAAAGTTGGCTTGGTAAAGTGTGTTTGCTAAATGTGAAATGGCCTGCACTGGCCTGTAGAGGGCAGTGTCCCTGAGCTGTTGACGTGCAGTGGAATAGTACGCGGGCCGCTGTGCAGAGAGAGACCTGATCCTCATAGGCGTCCCGCGTCCCTGAGCTTGTGGGTCAGGACGACCTCGGGAATCCTGCTTAAAGGTCACCCTGACCTTAGCTCTGCCGTGCAGTACGAGAAGGCAGAGACGTGTCTGTACAGCCTTTTCATCCTTTCAGATGACACTGAAATGCACTTAGACTATGCTTTAGACTATGCTGAAATGCACTTCGCCTATGCTTTACAGTAGACTATACTGAAATGCACTTCGCCTATGCTTTAGAGTAGACTATACTGAAATGCACTTCAACTATGCTTGAGACTATACTGAATTGCACTTCAACTATGCTTTTAGACAATACTGAAATCCATGTTTGAAAAGTAACCATTTTATGCTTTCTGTCACAATTTTAAACTACCTACTGTCAGTACCATGTTTTCACTTTCTTTTTTAACACCCATACACTATTGATGCTGGTCTGCACTTCTTCCCATATCATAAAGCATGCCAAGCTGCAGACACCAGACCCGGGCACACCTCCTCCCTGTGAGAGTCCGCAGCCAGGAAGCACGAAAACAACCATTACTAAAACAATCCAGCAGGGGCGTTGCTGAGCTATTTTCATTCTTTAAAGCCCATGCTAATCTATGCGTATCCATCCCACTTAATGAAATGAATTCATCCCTCATTATGGAGTACCATAAAATAATACAAGCAGCATCTGAACGTTACAATCAATTACAACCAGCCAAATTAGAAGGTTATGACCCCACAATGAGTACAACTATAACGTCCTCAATCAATTGCAAGTGTTGTAAATCTGCCAAGAAAAGGTCAATCGCTGCATAACAGCTATATAGTTGTGAAAAGGGATGGAAATGCGTTACCTTGGTGAAGAAGTTGATGCTGTAGGTGATGGTGTGCATGGTAACGGGGTGTCCGCGGATGAAGAAGCCGCCGAAGTAGACCCGGCTGAGGTTGTGCAGCCGCGCGTACAGGCAGGCCAGCTGGCCGATGTCATTACTGATCATGTGCAGGAGGCTCTTGGCCATGTCCTCTTTGGAGAACTCTTAATCGAAAGGGAACGAGACCGGGTTACAACAAGAGCTCTCCACCTCTACGGAACGCAACAGACATTTCGACACAGACCACATTTTAGGCCACATCCAAACATTCATCTTAAAAAAGAAATTAATGAAGAAAAAAATAGAAATGATATCTATGGTGGTACGCCTGAAAGACAGTGATTTAAAGTGTGCCACAAGTACAGCAGTGTAGCATGATGGCTAGGGAAGTGGGCTTGTGATCAAAGGACTCCAGCTCCATGAAAACCTGTTTTGTGGGGTTAACAAGATAAGAGTCGAATTTGTGAAACTCCAACTATGCCTGTTATCACAGGCTCAAATATTTTTGGTGAGCTGTGACTACTGCCAGACTCTCACAACAAAGCATTGCTGCACTTTGCTGTAGCACTTTTGTTTTTCTCCTTTCAAGGAGAGAAAATGTTCCATTTTATCATTTTGTTTTGCAGCCACCTAACCCAAGGCTGACCGTCTCTAGCCTCTCTCAAAAGCCTGTCCTCCATCACCGCAAATTACTTCGTTATTGTCCTCTTTTGCTTCACCAGTAAATGCAATTGAACGCACTAATGGTTTGCATCATCACATAAGTTACCTTTTCCTGACAATGTGATTGTTTTTCTACACAAGTATTTATCACAGTTAAAAGTGCAGATTGCCCCATTGGCAGCATCCTCCATCACTCGATGAGGATTCTCTTGTATTTTCTCTTTGGTTCCCCAGGGAAGGAGTGAGGAAAAGGTTAAAAATTAAGCCTCAAATCGGGCCGGTCTGTCCCCCCTTTACCTTTGTCTGCGGTGGCTGACTTCCCAAAACTGCTGGCAATGAGGTCCCCGGTCAAGCCCAGGGAGGCATAAGATCCCCCATATATGTCTTTGACCAGCATGTCAACACTAGTATGCTGCCCCCTGGAGGCCAGCTGAAGGAGTTCATCAAACCTCTGTGTAGTAGAAGAAAGTGTGGGTCACGATTCAATAAGCAGTAGATCAACAAGTAAATCAGGCACTACCTATTATAGACAGAGATTACACTGTTACTAACAACTTCTGAAGTAGCCAGGAATCTAGTAATAGTAGTCATAGTAGTTTGCAATTGAACTAGTACAAGACAGCAGTTCATTCAGATTATAATGCAGTGTATGTACAATTACTGACTGAAGGTGGAAACATATTATGAATACCATGGTAGTCAAAAAGTAGTAATATTTGCCAAACCTGTCAAATATCAAATACATCAAATATAAAAATGATCAAATAGACAGGCATTAGCAGTTTACAACAGGACACACAAACAGTTGCACTCATGAACAGTCAGTATTTTTAGATGCTTTCCTGAACATATAGCATGACATCCTTAAATCCATACAGTGCTTACAAAGAAACTGCCATGACAGGAATAAAACATCAAGCACACCCATTAGACTGTAACGGAGGTTAGCTTAGGCTCATTAAATATTAATTATAAAAAGGCAGCAGCCTATCAATGCTTGAACTCAGAACTCAAAAGATCCACAGCTTCTCTTCATATTAAAATGTTCATGAAAATGGTACCACAGCCATGCAGCCCAGGTTATCAAAGCAGACCCTGTCATTTCCCAGACAGGACATATTTTCATGAACTTCTATCATGAAGAATCAAAGCTTGTGGGAAATATTTTTAAACATCATTAAGGATTTGGTTGAAACAAAAATTATTGTGCGGCTCAAAATAATAATTACAAAGAAATATAATTATCTATTGTGTGTGTAAGCAAACCATCCTTGGAGTTAACCCAGTGGTGCAAAAGGCAAAGCCTGTTCTAGGCAAATTATATAGCCGATTACCTACCAAATTTCCTGAGGAAATCATCTACAAAAAGACAGGACCATTTAACGACTTTGAACTTTGACCAGCTTCATGTTCCTGTTTTCAAGCTGGCTGAGTCTCACTTGCACAAAGAAAATCAACCAAAGAACAGAAAAACAGTGCTATGCCAGCTTAGCAGGGTGAAAAAGGGGAACTGCAGTTCAGGTACTTAAATAACAGCTCAAATTATTATCACAGTTCTCAGTTTATGGTCCCTCCTTATAACTTACTGTTTTTCCAATCTCATTTTCACTGACCACCAAACCTGACACAATGCATAAGATCCAGAAAAGCGTGACTTCCTCAAACGTGTTACTTTCGTGATGACTGAACAGGCGGATAAACTCACTTTGGTTTTGGTCAGCAGAGCTCCCAGGCCCCAAAATGTTCCACCTCCTATCGAACTTCCACCGATGCGTTCAAATTTGTCTTCAGACTCAACCTATGTTAAAAAAAGAAAAGAAAAAAAGGACAACATTAAGCATCAAACCATTCATACCACACCTTAAGCACAGCCCCAGGAACACTCAGTTCTGCCACAGGGACCCGTGAGGTGTTGTCACCTTGACGATGGACACCCCGGAGCCGATGTTCACCAGCAGGTAAGGGAAGATGTCGGGGTTCGTGTTCTGGAAGCGGAACTCGGAGTCGGCGTGTCTGACGTAGACGAACGCCTCGTGGGGGATGTTCCTCAGCACGAAGTTGCAGCCTTTAATCAGACAGGTCATCTCGTCCTCCTTGTCCACTCTGCCATGGCAGGTATGAAACAGGAAAGGTTTGTCAATCATTATGCAGGTCTGTCCCCCAGGTATATCTGTATATCACCACCTCATTAAAAAAACCTTGCATCCCCATTTTTTATCTTTTTTTTTAACACACTTAGTCATCCACCTTTTTGTACTTAATGTTTCATAACTCTATAACAAATAAAGTTGGTTCAAATCTACATAATGGCTTACCATGAAATGGAAAACAGAAGCAGCATCTGTCTAGAGAATGATTCTTCAGAAAAAAAGAAAAATAATGACTATGTATGACACAAACGATATATACCCTGGGCAATCATACGTAGGCACATGTGCATGCATGTGTGCATTTGTGCGTATGCATGGAGGGGCCTCCCTGCTGAAACGCTTCGGTGTGATGGAACAGGTGTCCAGGACTCACTTCAGTTTCAGCTTCTTCTCGATCAGGTCCTTGAACTTATGCGCACCCCCTCCAGTGGCTTTAATGACTTTGGTTTCTGTGTTGACCAGGTGGTCCTTGATGAAGTCCAGGCAGGTCTCGATGTAGGTGTTCTCAAACTTGATGAAGTGGAGACGGGCGGTGATCTCCTCCTGGACCGAGATCTCGTACAGGGGGTCATCCTCCGTTTCCTGGCGAGAGAGAACGAGAGGCGACGCAGGCTCAGGCATGGCGGGGCGTGTACAGAAGGTGGCGCTGTACTGCACTCAGTTGCATGCCACAGCAGCCTGGTTCATTGTTATAAATTACCCGAATCACAAAATATGAGTTCCCTTGCACCTTCAGCTTGTGCAAACCAGATACAGTCAAATGGCTAGTTGAAAATTTTAACATTAACAAGTTCAGCCACAGAAAAAAACTAAATTGCCAGTGAAGCTAGGTCATGGCCAATAAATGGGGGGTGGGTGGGCCTATCACAGGAGCAAGCAGCCAGTCACATGACTATGCTGTGGGGAAAAATGGTTATCCCAGGAAGGAGATAATCCTAGGAGGATCAGTCCTGAAATAACAGTGTAGAGTGCACTGGCTGTCCTAGCTAAGCCTATCCTCTTTGCCAGCCAGTGTCCTCACAGCCTGCCACTTAGGGGTAAATTCAGCAGTGCTAAAGGGTTTAGTAAACAAGACAGGGATATCGGGGGAGGGGGGGCATTTTTATGATCCACCAAATGCGGTCAATGAGAGCAATTTTTACACCAAATATGCCTTGCAGGCAGATGGCATCGATTTGTCCCCTTCGTTGCAAATTCCAATATCTCAGGGACCAGGTGCTACTGAAAGCTGAGCAAGAAACCTAAAGAGTTATTCTGTTGCATCTTCCAGTATTGTTCCTAGGTTCGTGAAATAAGGATACGGCAAACATCCTAGACACCACAGCAGAGCTCAACAAATCACTGAGTACTTTGGCAATAAGAAACAAACAATGCTGATGGCGATTGGTAGAAATATTCTGGCTATACCTCCCAGATATTCATGGAGTACACCCAGAAGGCATCCACCAATTATCACTGACATTGCTACCAACGTACCCTGTGATTGGTGGAGCTGCTCTCTGGTTTCTGTAAGATGACACAGCAGTGCTAACAATTCTATTATCCCAGGACTGTTTTTGTTATCTGAGCATTTGGCAGGCAGCCAAACTCGTGAGTTAGTACCCACAAAGAGATAAGTGGCACACATGACGAGCCAAGCTGCATGAAATGCACTAAAATTACTATTCAGCAATGAGCCTCATCCACAAAAACCTGAATATATACCCAAAGAACCTCAGGAAACGCAGGCCCACTTCTAATGTTCTCTTCCTCCCTCTTAAAAACAATTAAGAAAGTGGTGGAACATTGATTACTGAATTATCTGAGGTTTCAGGGTATCTGTGGAAAACTGCAAGCTTTCTACCAGGTCATAGTACAGAAAGCACTCTTGTGAAAGAAGTCAATTACATACAGGTGACCTCTGACCCAGGCTATTTCTACATCAGACAAAACTTGGCCCTAAGCATCACATTATTACAAGTTCAACTGGTTTCCTGGAAGGAGTGCTTTCTTTGTGTGGAATTCACTTATAGGGCAGACTAGCATACCACATTAAATTGCTTTCCTCCGACTTCTAAACCGTTAAATACAGGCCCGCAAGGCTTTCCCTACTATCCGCACTAAAGCATGCAGAGTTTAGCTGGAAAAACTTTTTGCAAGTTTCCACAGCTAAGCAGATGAAAAGCAAGTGTAGGCTACCTCTCAATTGATCTACCAAATAGGTGAGCAGTGCTGCCACGATAAGATGTGTCTGTAAACCTAACTGGCCATTCCAGATTAGAACAAATGTATTCAAAATGTGAAGTAAGCACAAGTGAATTTAGGTCTATACGCTTCCCAAAGCTCAAAGCAGCATGTTGTGGGCTAGAAAAGTAATGTTGGTTTACTAAATTTAGTATTATGAAACATAAAACATTAAAATATAAATGTTTTACAATTGTTTATGTTCCTGTTGTCTAACAATTTTACTTGCTGTGCATCTGTGACTTATAGCTTACACTTAAAACATCAGTGTTTAATCACTCATCAATCACTAGATTCAACAGTTTATGTTATGGCAAGCAATTTGGTCACACTCAAATCAAAGTCCAGAATGTCCTACCTTTACGGAGTGGTCAAATGACCGGACTTTGGCTACTTTGTGCTGAACGGTAGAATAATAGGCAAGTTTTGTTAAAGAACCCCCTGTCAAAAAAGTAGAGATGAAAAATGTTAGAATAAATCATAAGTAACTTCAATGTTGCACAATCACAAACTGGCAAGTGAAAGGGCTGATTCATTTCAAACTTTTAGTTAGCATTGTCCCAGTACACTGCTATGCGTTTCATTAAAAACTATTTAAAACAAACACAGGTTTGTTCACAGATATTATGTTAAAGTGTGCCTACGTTTTATTTATTCTCTCCTTCCACATCTTTCAACACAAGCCTCTTTTAACAATATATCACAAAAAATAGAATTACCCATGACCGATTATACTCCGCGTGTGTGTACGTCACATGCAATGTACTATATAGTGTACAGACAAATAATAATAATAAATAATAATAACTATTACTAGTATAGCATGGAACCATAAAGATCTGTTTTGGTAAGCTACCGAGCTAATTCAGCCGTTTTAAAATAGACACGGGTTAAAATCTTTGCGTGGGTTGTCAGCTGCTGTAACTTAATCATGAAGTTATCGCTCCTGTCAGGAATTGTAGCAAATCCAATGACAATGACTGACGTGCGTGTAACCTTCTGTGTCATTCTGCAACATGGTAAAACGCAGTTAAGATTGCTTGGCCGCTAGGTTTCTAACGACAGCCAAGGATGTACCAAATTCCAACGTTACACGTTATTGAACATAACGTTAGCAGTTCATTTTAAAGATTTTGTAACGTTATGTCGCCTGGACCGTGTCATCACACGAATTACACGCTTGAACGTCGCGAGTCCGTTTGCAAAGGACTTTCCTAAGCTAAGGACAGTGACATACAAAATAATCGCCATGTTAACCACGTTAGCTAGATAGAAAGGCTGTTAGCTAGCACACTTGAAAACAACTAACAATTGAGTCTAGGTATGAAAAGGATCCTGAAAAATGTTATCGTGACACCTGCCAAAGTAGATACCAACAAATAGCCAAAAGCTATACTACAAATGCACACCTGTGCAACACAGCTACGACATTGCTGGGTAGCTAAAAATAACAGTGATGACTGCTTTGCCAGTTCAGCTTTCTATCAACCTAGTAGAATAACGTACACATGTTTAAGTTCTTCTGTGTCGTGCAGAGCCAAATCTATCTTGCCACTTGATTTATCCAACTTTGCTTACTAGCTAGCTGTGACGTGCAGCTGCATGTGGGGGAAAAAACATGCAAAGTATTTTATAATACTGCAGAGCTAACACAACATGGTTGGAATCTGCAGGGCTAAACCAACACAAGAACCTACACAAAGTACCCGTTACCTTGCAATCTCTTAGCAGCGTTAGCTAACTTAGTTCTCTCGTCTACGTCTGATTAGCTAGCAAACACATTAGCTAGCTAACATATCTTTTCATCTGCATGGCCCAACAATTCCAATACAATTATAAAAACACAGACCTCACAAAAACATTAAATTAACAAAGAAATACTGGTACTGGTGTTTAGGTACCTATATCTATTGCGAACCTCTTGGCATTCTCCAAGTTCCGAAATATCTCATCAGGTGGGAGGGTAATGCTTTTATCCATACTGTCCCTACCAATTCGCTCACAACTCGCCATCTTGAATAAATAGCCTGTTAGCGTTGCGTTGAAAAATTCGTACGTTGAAATAGTAGTCACACGTAACGTATTGGCGTACATTGAACGTAATGACGTTGCAGCTGTAGTAGGAAGGTAAACTTGTACGTGCCTGTCCAACTCATGGCCCAACCCGAGAGACTCAAAACCCAACTACGTTTACGTTTTGTCTGATTGGAAACCCTAATTTGTAGAGGTAGTGAAGGTAGAGGGAAGGGTGATGAGAGTTAATCACAGAGCTCTGTGTGAATCTGGCTAAGTGGTTACTCTGTAAAAATAAGTTAAAGTTAAAATTCTGTTTTTGTTTCACAAAGGCATTGTCATCTAAGAATGTATTAAAAACTGTTATATTATTGTGTACACAAGTGGGAGTGACATTATGTGGGAATTTAAGTAATTTTAAATTAAGTATTTAAGCCAAAAAAAGGCTTTTCTTTGCATGGATTTTATTATTATTTTTAATTCATTGAGCAGAATACTGAACAAAGAAATACATTTTCAAGCTGATTATAAATGTTCCAACAGTAGAATACATTAGACTGCAATTATGTGGATATAAACTAATGCATAGGAAGGTGTAATGATTATTGCTTGTTTAAAACAAATGCTAATTATTTCCTCATTTTTGTTTTATGTCGATAATGCATGAATTGTCACTTATAACTTATAAATCTAGTGCTTCCATAATGTGTATATAAACTTCATCCTTTTGACTGTTTTGCAATGCGAATAATGGCAGCATTAAGAGAACCTCTCTAAGCTTCTTCAAAGGTAACTTTGTACAAGAAAACAATCTGGCAATATAAATCTCAGTAATTAATATAAATCAAACAATACAAATAAATGAACAGGACAAAACAGGATTTATAACTATGATGTTTTTTATTTCATTAAAGCAGTCAACCTGCTCAGAACAATAGTGGCACAAATATTGTGGCAAGAATATTTCATTTATAAAATCATTACTCATGGAGCATCATAACTGTACACATCAAACGCAAATGTGCTCGCAAAAGAAAACCAAAGTGTGTGGAAGGTCGAATAAATGGTAAATGCTAAGCAGGTACAATTTTCAAAACGGTTCAAATCCATACCTTAGACAAAAGGAAAACATACACATTTTACCTTCATTTATAATTTTCATTGAAAAAATTCTGCACATAGCAAGTATTCATAAATAATACCATAAGCTATAAACCTGATTTCTCTGAAAGGAGATCAGAACAAGCACAAGTCCATATACAAATAGGAATGACTTAAAACTGCCTTCACAGAAAGCTTTTAATGGGAAATTATCCATTATTACTTCAATATTGTTTCATTTTAATACAAATTAAATGTATTTCTTGTACAACAAGATATTTTGCTTACTTTTCCATCAACTGAACAACATTCAAAAGACTATGCTGTCAAAATAATTCAATAACTTCACTGAAGAAAATAGAAAGGTTATTATAACCAACTAATTTAAATAGAAGTAATCTATTTTAACTGATTAACTTTCAGTAAATATGCTTTCTAACAATGAAAACAATCATTTAAAGAAGAACACTTCCTACATAGTGAGAATTGCAGGCAATGCCAATCTCATGTAGAGTGGCATGTTCAATTCTGTTGGTCTGACAATTGTGACACAGTCTGCAGGACTCTACCAGGGCCTCCAGAGGGCGCTGCTGGCTGGAGTCTTCTCTTTGCCACTGGTGTTGTGTGCTGGAGAGCTCAGCTGAGGCACTACAAACTGAATCTTGCTCTTGTCAGAGGATGGCTGAGGGTTCTGGAAATGGTTCAACAGTCTTCTCTGGGATGGGGTCTTCACTTCACAGCGAGACAGGAAGCTGACAATCTCTTGCGTACACCTGGAGTAGCCCTCACTGACAGCTGAAGAGCAGGATGTGCTCTTAGCTGACTGGTGCTGATGCTGCCGTCTCAGGAAGCAAATGGTCATCTCCAGGATGTCGGCTTTCTCCTGCTTGGAGTTGGAATTCTGGCCACGGAACTCTGGGCCCAGGAGAGACTTGAGCTGCTCGATGCTGCTGTTGATTCGATCTCTGCGCATCTTTTCACCCACTGGCTTTCTCAGCTGCAAGAGAAAAACAGGAATAATGTTAACAATCTAAATCTTGAATAAGACATACTACCTGCATATTGTTTCTAACTGCATATTAAACAATTAAAAGTGATTTTATGAATTATAATGTCCTTGTTTATTTACCTTGTTAGCCAGAGTCAGGTATTCCTTGGAATAGTTCATTGCTGCAGTGACTGTAGGTGCCATGGTTTTATCTCTGTGTAGAGGTGGTCTGAGATGTTCTGGTCCACTCTCTCCTATTTATAGTCTGTAATCTCCATATGAATGTGTGGGTCTGGGTGTTTTTGGAGTTTCTCACAGTGTGCAGCCAATGGTAGAGCTGGGGAGGACAATGAGGAATGCGGAGCTGCCACATGCTGAATGAAGTGCTTACTGCAGGGGGACAATGAGCACGTCTCCGGGGAACAGGTGGAGGGGAGGGTGATGGAGAGTGACTCACAGAGCACAGTGTGAATCTGGGAAAGTGCTGACCCTGTAAAGAGAGCAAATCTGCTGCCTGATGTTGGGATCAATGACAGTGACAGAGACGCGCTCATCATTATAAAGTGCACGTGTGGGGCTGACAAATATATAAACTCTCAACCTTACAGCAGGATTCAACCACACGAGCTGACTGACTGAGTTACATGATATTGTGATGCAGTTCTAATAGCAGTATATATTAATGATAAAAACAGGAAATCATGGTGCGTTCATTATTATATTATGACTCGTAAGTCTGCCAGTTTAACACATTGTTATGAATAATAAATAACATTAATAATGGGTTTATTTGTACATCCATGTTGGTCAACATGGGCAAGGGGCATATGAAAATAAGCAGATGTGTGAATGTCATTAAGACCTGATCTTGGTCTTAGACATTTCTACAGCAGATTAAAAATATGTACACCATGATGTATGGTTTTGTCAATTAATATATTGTGAATGCTCTCTGAAGTGTAAGAACATTGCATGGAAGAAGTAAAGTATGAAAAGTGGTTGAGCACAATCAGTCTCATAAAAATATAATTCACCAGTCTGTTACTGTGAGTGATAGCCTGGGTTCCTTCATTGATACAAATATTTTTATACTTGTGTATGAAATAGCTAGCATGGTGATGTGGAGTGACCAGAAACACTAAACATTGTACTAATGTCTCCTGGTTTCTGGAAGTGGTCAGTGAGCAGCCTGACTGCTGGCTGTCCAGATGTCACAGATCTTTAGGCTGCTAGTCAGTGTGAGTAGAGAGCTCCTCAGAGTTTCCCACACTGAGTCCTGTGTGCTGTGGTCAGTGCAGTACAAAGACAGTCCAGTATGAATGAGCCATTAGTGATGGTGATTGGCTCAGTGCTGCAGTACAGAGAGAGGGAAATAAAGGCCATCTGGAGGGGAAAACTATCAGTGGATGATCCTCCTTCAGCTCTAAATCACCTGAATGTGAAACTTCAAATCAGATATATGGGTAAATGGGAAAGATGAAAGACTTTCCATGGGTCACTATTTTTTGAATGAAAAGTATATATTTTTTCTGAATATATAGCCATTTCATCAGAAAATATTCCAATAGAGAAATGTAAAATTGCTCAAATTATTTATTTGAGCGTACACTTCTAATGTCCATCACAACTCTGTTCAGAGTGAGATTTAAACTTTTCCCACAATAAATAGTGACTTTCCATTCATCCTCTGTGACTGAGGCTGTTAGTGATGCTGGAAGTGTGACTCTGCTCTCCTGAGCTTTCCCACACTCTGTCCATTGAGAAAAGTCTCATTGAACAATAGAAGTGTGCCCACTTAAATGCTAATTCCTTTTCATGACCCGCAGAGTGTCCAACAAGCCCCCTGGGGTAAGGCTTGTTAGAGAAATATTCCTTTATAAAGAGGCAGATAAACACAAACATTTAGAGAGAATGCACCCCCATCTGTAAGTGTTGATTAGCACAGGTTCTTAATGAGAAAACAAACTGCCAGAGTTTCATTAAAGTTCTTAAGAACCATTTCATACAGTCAGAACTACGGGATAATGATGTGAAAGAAAGACAAACAATCTCAATCTCCACCCCTCTTTAATCTGTACACTATGGTAGATGAATTTGGTTATCTAGATTTCTGTTTTTAGTTTCCTTCATTAATTGTTCTTTCTGGCCTTCAAAAACCTTCATTTTCATGTTAATTTATGACACATATTTTTGTTTGTGATGTCTGTGACTTTACTCTTTACGTCATCCAAATATCAATTTGACAAAGATCTGAAAACTAAAATATTTTTTGGAATTTCATGAACTTGTGCTGTAGTTGCTGGCTGAATCCACACCAAACCATATTGCGCACTCAGTAATCTTTGTTCCCTGGGTGTAAGTCTGTGGCCTCAGCAGCTTTTGTCCCTGTTGGGCTCTGAGAGTGAGTTTTCCTCTGTTTCCCACACTCCGTCCATTCACTGCACTCAATGGAGACACAATAGACGTGTGTCTTATTACACATCGCATTAGCTGTGGGGTTGGATCCCACATTGTGTGGGCAGAAGGTCTTACGGCTGGCCGACCACAAAAGCACCAACTGGCCACTGAGCCATTTCAGCCAAACAGCTGCAGTATTACAGGTGAGATAGACACACTGCTGCAGGATGTTATACACATTGAATGTGAATGTTACTTGACAAAACAATGGGCTTCAGTTTAAGTTTCATCAGATACAGTACAATTTGTCCATGCAGAGAAGGCAATGAGGTTCAAGCTATCAAACAGAAATAAAAGAAAATTAATGAAATATTATATATATATATATATATATATATATATATATATAATAATATATATATATATATATATATATATATATATAGATAGATAGATAGATAGATAGATAGATAGATAGATAGATATGTGCGTAATATTTTATTTTGAGTCTTACTGCCATACTCCTTTTAGGTCTTTTAAATTTCTTGAAAAATTAATGTTTGAAGCCTGAACTGATTTAAATAATTTGCATTCATGTGTATTCATAGATTTGCATAAAAGATAATTGAATTGTGTGTGATGTGAACATTCTTGCAAGATGATGAATTCAAAATTAGCATGTGAAATTTATTTTAAAAGTAATAACAATATGGCTACATGACCATTTAACGTGTGGAATGTGCTTTAATGTGATTGTTTATCTATCTATCTATATCTGTCTGTCGGTCTATCAATATATGTATCTTTCTGTCT